>NW_027098895.1:0-161043 GCF_037042795.1 Molothrus aeneus | reverse complement strand
GGTGGAAAAGCTTTTGGCTGAGTGTAGAGCGGCAAGACACGCAGAAGACGCAGATACGCAGCTCTCCGAAGCTAAGTGCCGGTCCCGGGCTTCTTTCGGCACAAACCGCTCTCAGGAGCTCCCTGCGCTCGCCACAATGCTCTGTGTGCGAAGAAGCCGCTTCTTCGCCTCCGGGAGAATCGGCGAGCGGCAGCTTCCCAAAGGCGAAGATGCAAGCTGCAGCACGCAGGCACAGTGTGGGCAGCCTTCAGACTTAGAGAAAACAGTACTTTACCACTCTCCTGCCTTTTCCATGGTTATTCTATTGGAAAAGAACGAGTTTTGGACAACTACCTTTCATTCTTGCCAAACTCTTTGCAGACCCCCGTGCAAGCTTTAGAACAAGATTTTGGATGTTTTCTTTCCTGGCAGAGTTTCTCCTTGCAAGATATGGTGGAAAAGCTTTTGGCTGAGTGTAGAGCGGCAAGACACGCAGAAGACGCAGATACGCAGCTCTCCGAAGCTAAGTGCCGGTCCCGGGCTTCTTTCGGCACAAACCGCTCTCAGGAGCTCCCTGCGCTCGCCACAATGCTCTGTGTGCCAAGAAGCCGCTTCTTCGCCTCCGGGAGAATCGGCGAGCGGCAGCTTCCCAAAGGCGAAGATGCAAGCTGCAGCACGCAGGCACAGTGTGGGCAGCCTTCAGACTTAGAGAAAACAGTACTTTACCACTCTCCTGCCTTTTCCATGGTTATTCTATTGGAAAAGAACGAGTTTTGGACAACTACCTTTCATTCTTGCCAAACTCTTTGCAGACCCCCGTGCAAGCTTTAGAACAAGATTTTAGATGTTTTCTTTCCTGGCAGAGTTTCTCCTTGCAAGATATGGTGGAAAAGCTTTTGGCTGAGTGTAGAGCGGCAAGACACGCAGAAGACGCAGATACGCAGCTCTCCGAAGCTAAGTGCCGGTCCCGGGCTTCTTTCGGCACAAACCGCTCTCAGGAGCTCCCTGCGCTCGCCACAATGCTCTGTGTGCGAAGAAGCCGCTTCTTCGCCTGCGGGAGAATCGGCGAGCGGCAGCTTCCCAAAGGCGAAGATGCAAGCTGCAGCACACAGGCACAGTGTGGGCAGCCTTCAGACTTAGAGAAAACAGTACTTTACCACTCTCCTGCCTTTTCCATGGTTATTCTATTGGAAAAGAACGAGTTTTGGACAACTACCTTTCATTCTTGCCAAACTCTTTGCAGACCCCCGTGCAAGCTTTAGAACAAGATTTTGGATGTTTTCTTTCCTGGCAGAGTTTCTCCTTGCAAGATATGGTGGAAAAGCTTTTGGCTGAGTGTAGAGCGGCAAGACACGCAGAAGACGCAGATACGCAGCTCTCCGAAGCTAAGTGCCGGTCCCGGGCTTCTTTCGGCACAAACCGCTCTCAGGAGCTCCCTGCGCTCGCCACAATGCTCTGTGTGCGAAGAAGCCGCTTCTTCGCCTGCGGGAGAATCGGCGAGCGGCAGCTTCCCAAAGGCGAAGATGCAAGCTGCAGCACACAGGCACAGTGTGGGCAGCCTTCAGACTTAGAGAAAACAGTACTTTACCACTCTCCTGCCTTTTCCATGGTTATTCTATTGGAAAAGAACGAGTTTTGGACAACTACCTTTCATTCTTGCCAAACTCTTTGCAGACCCCCGTGCAAGCTTTAGAACAAGATTTTGGATGTTTTCTTTCCTGGCAGAGTTTCTCCTTGCAAGATATGGTGGAAAAGCTTTTGGCTGAGTGTAGAGCGGCAAGACACGCAGAAGACGCAGATACGCAGCTCTCCGAAGCTAAGTGCCGGTCCCGGGCTTCTTTCGGCACAAACCGCTCTCAGGAGCTCCCTGCGCTCGCCACAATGCTCTGTGTGCGAAGAAGCCGCTTCTTCGCCTCCGGGAGAATCGGCGAGCGGCAGCTTCCCAAAGGCGAAGATGCAAGCTGCAGCACGCAGGCACAGTGTGGGCAGCCTTCAGACTTAGAGAAAACAGTACTTTACCACTCTCCTGCCTTTTCCATGGTTATTCTATTGGAAAAGAACGAGTTTTGGACAACTACCTTTCATTCTTGCCAAACTCTTTGCAGACCCCCGTGCAAGCTTTAGAACAAGATTTTGGATGTTTTCTTTCCTGGCAGAGTTTCTCCTTGCAAGATATGGTGGAAAAGCTTTTGGCTGAGTGTAGAGCGGCAAGACACGCAGAAGACGCAGATACGCAGCTCTCCGAAGCTAAGTGCCGGTCCCGGGCTTCTTTCGGCACAAACCGCTCTCAGGAGCTCCCTGCGCTCGCCACAATGCTCTGTGTGCGAAGAAGCCGCTTCTTCGCCTGCGGGAGAATCGGCGAGCGGCAGCTTCCCAAAGGCGAAGATGCAAGCTGCAGCACGCAGGCACAGTGTGGGCAGCCTTCAGACTTAGAGAAAACAGTACTTTACCACTCTCCTGCCTTTTCCATGGTTATTCTATTGGAAAAGAACGAGTTTTGGACAACTACCTTTCATTCTTGCCAAACTCTTTACAGACCCCCGTGCAAGCTTTAGAACAAGATTTTGGATGTTTTCTTTCCTGGCAGAGTTTCTCCTTGCAAGATATGGTGGAAAAGCTTTTTGCTGAGTGTAGAGCGGCAAGACACGCAGAAGACGCAGATACGCAGCTCTCCGAAGCTAAGTGCCGGTCCCGGGCTTCTTTCGGCACAAACCGCTCTCAGGAGCTCCCTGCGCTCGCCACAATGCTCTGTGTGCGAAGAAGCCGCTTCTTCGCCTCCGGGAGAATCGGCGAGCGGCAGCTTCCCAAAGGCGAAGATGCAAGCTGCAGCACACAGGCACAGTGTGGGCAGCCTTCAGACTTAGAGAAAACAGTACTTTACCACTCTCCTGCCTTTTCCATGGTTATTCTATTGGAAAAGAACGAGTTTTGGACAACTACCTTTCATTCTTGCCAAACTCTTTGCAGACCTCCGTGCAAGCTTTAGAACAAGATTTTGGATGTTTTCTTTCCTGGCAGAGTTTCTCCTTGCAAGATATGGTGGAAAAGCTTTTGGCTGAGTGTAGAGCGGCAAGACACGCAGAAGACGCAGATACGCAGCTCTCCGAAGCTAAGTGCCGGTCCCGGGCTTCTTTCGGCACAAACCGCTCTCAGGAGCTCCCTGCGCTCGCCACAATGCTCTGTGTGCGAAGAAGCCGCTTCTTCGCCTGCGGGAGAATCGGCGAGCGGCAGCTTCCCAAAGGCGAAGATGCAAGCTGCAGCACACAGGCACAGCGTGGGCAGCCTTCAGACTTAGAGAAAACAGTACTTTACCACTCTCCTGCCTTTTCCATGGTTATTCTATTGGAAATGAACGAGTTTTGGACAACTACCTTTCATTCTTGCCAAACTCTTTGCAGACCCCCGTGCAAGCTTTAGAACAAGATTTTGGATGTTTTCTTTCCTGGCAGAGTTTCTCCTTGCAAGATATGGTGGAAAAGCTTTTGGCTGAGTGTAGAGCGGCAAGACACGCAGAAGACGCAGATACGCAGCTCTCCGAAGCTAAGTGCCGGTCCCGGGCTTCTTTCGGCACAAACCGCTCTCAGGAGCTCCCTGCGCTCGCCACAATGCTCTGTGTGCGAAGAAGCCGCTTCTTCGCCTCCGGGAGAATCGGCGAGCGGCAGCTTCCCAAAGGCGAAGATGCAAGCTGCAGCACGCAGGCACAGTGTGGGCAGCCTTCAGACTTAGAGAAAACAGTACTTTACCACTCTCCTGCCTTTTCCATGGTTATTCTATTGGAAAAGAACGAGTTTTGGACAACTACCTTTCATTCTTGCCAAACTCTTTGCAGACCCCCGTGCAAGCTTTAGAACAAGATTTTGGATGTTTTCTTTCCTGGCAGAGTTTCTCCTTGCAAGATATGGTGGAAAAGCTTTTGGCTGAGTGTAGAGCGGCAAGACACGCAGAAGACGCAGATACGCAGCTCTCCGAAGCTAAGTGCCGGTCCCGGGCTTCTTTCGGCACAAACCGCTCTCAGGAGCTCCCTGCGCTCGCCACAATGCTCTGTGTGCGAAGAAGCCGCTTCTTCGCCTCCGGGAGAATCGGCGAGCGGCAGCTTCCCAAAGGCGAAGATGCAAGCTGCAGCACGCAGGCACAGTGTGGGCAGCCTTCAGACTTCGAGAAAACAGTACTTTACCACTCTCCTGCCTTTTCCATGGTTATTCTATTGGAAAAGAACGAGTTTTGGACAACTACCTTTCATTCTTGCCAAACTCTTTGCAGACCCCCGTGCAAGCTTTAGAACAAGATTTTGGATGTTTTCTTTCCTGGCAGAGTTTCTCCTTGCAAGATATGGTGGAAAAGCTTTTGGCTGAGTGTAGAGCGGCAAGACACGCAGAAGACGCAGATACGCAGCTCTCCGAAGCTAAGTGCCGGTCCCGGGCTTCTTTCGGCACAAACCGCTCTCAGGAGCTCCCTGCGCTCGCCACAATGCTCTGTGTGCGAAGAAGCCGCTTCTTCGCCTCCGGGAGAATCGGCGAGCGGCAGCTTCCCAAAGGCGAAGATGCAAGCTGCAGCACGCAGGCACAGTGTGGGCAGCCTTCAGACTTAGAGAAAACAGTACTTTACCACTCTCCTGCCTTTTCCATGGTTATTCTATTGGAAAAGAACGAGTTTTGGACAACTACCTTTCATTCTTGCCAAACTCTTTGCAGACCCCCGTGCAAGCTTTAGAACAAGATTTTGGATGTTTTCTTTCCTGGCAGAGTTTCTCCTTGCAAGATATGGTGGAAAAGCTTTTGGCTGAGTGTAGAGCGGCAAGACACGCAGAAGACGCAGATACGCAGCTCTCCGAAGCTAAGTGCCGGTCCCGGGCTTCTTTCGGCACAAACCGCTCTCAGGAGCTCCCTGCGCTCGCCACAATGCTCTGTGTGCGAAGAAGCCGCTTCTTCGCCTCCGGGAGAATCGGCGAGCGGCAGCTTCCCAAAGGCGAAGATGCAAGCTGCAGCACACAGGCACAGCGTGGGCAGCCTTCAGACTTAGAGAAAACAGTACTTTACCACTCTCCTGCCTTTTCCATGGTTATTCTATTGGAAAAGAACGAGTTTTGGACAACTACCTTTCATTCTTGCCAAACTCTTTGCAGACCCCCGTGCAAGCTTTAGAACAAGATTTTGGATGTTTTCTTTCCTGGCAGAGTTTCTCCTTGCAAGATATGGTGGAAAAGCTTTTGGCTGAGTGTAGAGCGGCAAGACACGCAGAAGACGCAGATACGCAGCTCTCCGAAGCTAAGTGCCGGTCCCGGGCTTCTTTCGGCACAAACCGCTCTCAGGAGCTCCCTGCGCTCGCCACAATGCTCTGTGTGCGAAGAAGCCGCTTCTTCGCCTGCGGGAGAATCGGCGAGCGGCAGCTTCCCAAAGGCGAAGATGCAAGCTGCAGCACACAGGCACAGTGTGGGCAGCCTTCAGACTTAGAGAAAACAGTACTTTACCACTCTCCTGCCTTTTCCATGGTTATTCTATTGGAAAAGAACGAGTTTTGGACAACTACCTTTCATTCTTGCCAAACTCTTTGCAGACCCCCGTGCAAGCTTTAGAACAAGATTTTGGATGTTTTCTTTCCTGGCAGAGTTTCTCCTTGCAAGATATGGTGGAAAAGCTTTTGGCTGAGTGTAGAGCGGCAAGACACGCAGAAGACGCAGATACGCAGCTCTCCGAAGCTAAGTGCCGGTCCCGGGCTTCTTTCGGCACAAACCGCTCTCAGGAGCTCCCTGCGCTCGCCACAATGCTCTGTGTGCCAAGAAGCCGCTTCTTCGCCTCCGGGAGAATCGGCGAGCGGCAGCTTCCCAAAGGCGAAGATGCAAGCTGCAGCACGCAGGCACAGTGTGGGCAGCCTTCAGACTTAGAGAAAACAGTACTTTACCACTCTCCTGCCTTTTCCATGGTTATTCTATTGGAAAAGAACGAGTTTTGGACAACTACCTTTCATTCTTGCCAAACTCTTTGCAGACCCCCGTGCAAGCTTTAGAACAAGATTTTAGATGTTTTCTTTCCTGGCAGAGTTTCTCCTTGCAAGATATGGTGGAAAAGCTTTTGGCTGAGTGTAGAGCGGCAAGACACGCAGAAGACGCAGATACGCAGCTCTCCGAAGCTAAGTGCCGGTCCCGGGCTTCTTTCGGCACAAACCGCTCTCAGGAGCTCCCTGCGCTCGCCACAATGCTCTGTGTGCGAAGAAGCCGCTTCTTCGCCTGCGGGAGAATCGGCGAGCGGCAGCTTCCCAAAGGCGAAGATGCAAGCTGCAGCACACAGGCACAGTGTGGGCAGCCTTCAGACTTAGAGAAAACAGTACTTTACCACTCTCCTGCCTTTTCCATGGTTATTCTATTGGAAAAGAACGAGTTTTGGACAACTACCTTTCATTCTTGCCAAACTCTTTGCAGACCCCCGTGCAAGCTTTAGAACAAGATTTTGGATGTTTTCTTTCCTGGCAGAGTTTCTCCTTGCAAGATATGGTGGAAAAGCTTTTGGCTGAGTGTAGAGCGGCAAGACACGCAGAAGACGCAGATACGCAGCTCTCCGAAGCTAAGTGCCGGTCCCGGGCTTCTTTCGGCACAAACCGCTCTCAGGAGCTCCCTGCGCTCGCCACAATGCTCTGTGTGCGAAGAAGCCGCTTCTTCGCCTGCGGGAGAATCGGCGAGCGGCAGCTTCCCAAAGGCGAAGATGCAAGCTGCAGCACACAGGCACAGTGTGGGCAGCCTTCAGACTTAGAGAAAACAGTACTTTACCACTCTCCTGCCTTTTCCATGGTTATTCTATTGGAAAAGAACGAGTTTTGGACAACTACCTTTCATTCTTGCCAAACTCTTTGCAGACCCCCGTGCAAGCTTTAGAACAAGATTTTGGATGTTTTCTTTCCTGGCAGAGTTTCTCCTTGCAAGATATGGTGGAAAAGCTTTTGGCTGAGTGTAGAGCGGCAAGACACGCAGAAGACGCAGATACGCAGCTCTCCGAAGCTAAGTGCCGGTCCCGGGCTTCTTTCGGCACAAACCGCTCTCAGGAGCTCCCTGCGCTCGCCACAATGCTCTGTGTGCGAAGAAGCCGCTTCTTCGCCTCCGGGAGAATCGGCGAGCGGCAGCTTCCCAAAGGCGAAGATGCAAGCTGCAGCACGCAGGCACAGTGTGGGCAGCCTTCAGACTTAGAGAAAACAGTACTTTACCACTCTCCTGCCTTTTCCATGGTTATTCTATTGGAAAAGAACGAGTTTTGGACAACTACCTTTCATTCTTGCCAAACTCTTTGCAGACCCCCGTGCAAGCTTTAGAACAAGATTTTGGATGTTTTCTTTCCTGGCAGAGTTTCTCCTTGCAAGATATGGTGGAAAAGCTTTTGGCTGAGTGTAGAGCGGCAAGACACGCAGAAGACGCAGATACGCAGCTCTCCGAAGCTAAGTGCCGGTCCCGGGCTTCTTTCGGCACAAACCGCTCTCAGGAGCTCCCTGCGCTCGCCACAATGCTCTGTGTGCGAAGAAGCCGCTTCTTCGCCTGCGGGAGAATCGGCGAGCGGCAGCTTCCCAAAGGCGAAGATGCAAGCTGCAGCACGCAGGCACAGTGTGGGCAGCCTTCAGACTTAGAGAAAACAGTACTTTACCACTCTCCTGCCTTTTCCATGGTTATTCTATTGGAAAAGAACGAGTTTTGGACAACTACCTTTCATTCTTGCCAAACTCTTTACAGACCCCCGTGCAAGCTTTAGAACAAGATTTTGGATGTTTTCTTTCCTGGCAGAGTTTCTCCTTGCAAGATATGGTGGAAAAGCTTTTTGCTGAGTGTAGAGCGGCAAGACACGCAGAAGACGCAGATACGCAGCTCTCCGAAGCTAAGTGCCGGTCCCGGGCTTCTTTCGGCACAAACCGCTCTCAGGAGCTCCCTGCGCTCGCCACAATGCTCTGTGTGCGAAGAAGCCGCTTCTTCGCCTCCGGGAGAATCGGCGAGCGGCAGCTTCCCAAAGGCGAAGATGCAAGCTGCAGCACACAGGCACAGTGTGGGCAGCCTTCAGACTTAGAGAAAACAGTACTTTACCACTCTCCTGCCTTTTCCATGGTTATTCTATTGGAAAAGAACGAGTTTTGGACAACTACCTTTCATTCTTGCCAAACTCTTTGCAGACCTCCGTGCAAGCTTTAGAACAAGATTTTGGATGTTTTCTTTCCTGGCAGAGTTTCTCCTTGCAAGATATGGTGGAAAAGCTTTTGGCTGAGTGTAGAGCGGCAAGACACGCAGAAGACGCAGATACGCAGCTCTCCGAAGCTAAGTGCCGGTCCCGGGCTTCTTTCGGCACAAACCGCTCTCAGGAGCTCCCTGCGCTCGCCACAATGCTCTGTGTGCGAAGAAGCCGCTTCTTCGCCTGCGGGAGAATCGGCGAGCGGCAGCTTCCCAAAGGCGAAGATGCAAGCTGCAGCACACAGGCACAGCGTGGGCAGCCTTCAGACTTAGAGAAAACAGTACTTTACCACTCTCCTGCCTTTTCCATGGTTATTCTATTGGAAATGAACGAGTTTTGGACAACTACCTTTCATTCTTGCCAAACTCTTTGCAGACCCCCGTGCAAGCTTTAGAACAAGATTTTGGATGTTTTCTTTCCTGGCAGAGTTTCTCCTTGCAAGATATGGTGGAAAAGCTTTTGGCTGAGTGTAGAGCGGCAAGACACGCAGAAGACGCAGATACGCAGCTCTCCGAAGCTAAGTGCCGGTCCCGGGCTTCTTTCGGCACAAACCGCTCTCAGGAGCTCCCTGCGCTCGCCACAATGCTCTGTGTGCGAAGAAGCCGCTTCTTCGCCTCCGGGAGAATCGGCGAGCGGCAGCTTCCCAAAGGCGAAGATGCAAGCTGCAGCACGCAGGCACAGTGTGGGCAGCCTTCAGACTTAGAGAAAACAGTACTTTACCACTCTCCTGCCTTTTCCATGGTTATTCTATTGGAAAAGAACGAGTTTTGGACAACTACCTTTCATTCTTGCCAAACTCTTTGCAGACCCCCGTGCAAGCTTTAGAACAAGATTTTGGATGTTTTCTTTCCTGGCAGAGTTTCTCCTTGCAAGATATGGTGGAAAAGCTTTTGGCTGAGTGTAGAGCGGCAAGACACGCAGAAGACGCAGATACGCAGCTCTCCGAAGCTAAGTGCCGGTCCCGGGCTTCTTTCGGCACAAACCGCTCTCAGGAGCTCCCTGCGCTCGCCACAATGCTCTGTGTGCGAAGAAGCCGCTTCTTCGCCTCCGGGAGAATCGGCGAGCGGCAGCTTCCCAAAGGCGAAGATGCAAGCTGCAGCACGCAGGCACAGTGTGGGCAGCCTTCAGACTTCGAGAAAACAGTACTTTACCACTCTCCTGCCTTTTCCATGGTTATTCTATTGGAAAAGAACGAGTTTTGGACAACTACCTTTCATTCTTGCCAAACTCTTTGCAGACCCCCGTGCAAGCTTTAGAACAAGATTTTGGATGTTTTCTTTCCTGGCAGAGTTTCTCCTTGCAAGATATGGTGGAAAAGCTTTTGGCTGAGTGTAGAGCGGCAAGACACGCAGAAGACGCAGATACGCAGCTCTCCGAAGCTAAGTGCCGGTCCCGGGCTTCTTTCGGCACAAACCGCTCTCAGGAGCTCCCTGCGCTCGCCACAATGCTCTGTGTGCGAAGAAGCCGCTTCTTCGCCTCCGGGAGAATCGGCGAGCGGCAGCTTCCCAAAGGCGAAGATGCAAGCTGCAGCACGCAGGCACAGTGTGGGCAGCCTTCAGACTTAGAGAAAACAGTACTTTACCACTCTCCTGCCTTTTCCATGGTTATTCTATTGGAAAAGAACGAGTTTTGGACAACTACCTTTCATTCTTGCCAAACTCTTTGCAGACCCCCGTGCAAGCTTTAGAACAAGATTTTGGATGTTTTCTTTCCTGGCAGAGTTTCTCCTTGCAAGATATGGTGGAAAAGCTTTTGGCTGAGTGTAGAGCGGCAAGACACGCAGAAGACGCAGATACGCAGCTCTCCGAAGCTAAGTGCCGGTCCCGGGCTTCTTTCGGCACAAACCGCTCTCAGGAGCTCCCTGCGCTCGCCACAATGCTCTGTGTGCGAAGAAGCCGCTTCTTCGCCTCCGGGAGAATCGGCGAGCGGCAGCTTCCCAAAGGCGAAGATGCAAGCTGCAGCACACAGGCACAGCGTGGGCAGCCTTCAGACTTAGAGAAAACAGTACTTTACCACTCTCCTGCCTTTTCCATGGTTATTCTATTGGAAAAGAACGAGTTTTGGACAACTACCTTTCATTCTTGCCAAACTCTTTGCAGACCCCCGTGCAAGCTTTAGAACAAGATTTTGGATGTTTTCTTTCCTGGCAGAGTTTCTCCTTGCAAGATATGGTGGAAAAGCTTTTGGCTGAGTGTAGAGCGGCAAGACACGCAGAAGACGCAGATACGCAGCTCTCCGAAGCTAAGTGCCGGTCCCGGGCTTCTTTCGGCACAAACCGCTCTCAGGAGCTCCCTGCGCTCGCCACAATGCTCTGTGTGCGAAGAAGCCGCTTCTTCGCCTGCGGGAGAATCGGCGAGCGGCAGCTTCCCAAAGGCGAAGATGCAAGCTGCAGCACACAGGCACAGTGTGGGCAGCCTTCAGACTTAGAGAAAACAGTACTTTACCACTCTCCTGCCTTTTCCATGGTTATTCTATTGGAAAAGAACGAGTTTTGGACAACTACCTTTCATTCTTGCCAAACTCTTTGCAGACCCCCGTGCAAGCTTTAGAACAAGATTTTGGATGTTTTCTTTCCTGGCAGAGTTTCTCCTTGCAAGATATGGTGGAAAAGCTTTTGGCTGAGTGTAGAGCGGCAAGACACGCAGAAGACGCAGATACGCAGCTCTCCGAAGCTAAGTGCCGGTCCCGGGCTTCTTTCGGCACAAACCGCTCTCAGGAGCTCCCTGCGCTCGCCACAATGCTCTGTGTGCGAAGAAGCCGCTTCTTCGCCTGCGGGAGAATCGGCGAGCGGCAGCTTCCCAAAGGCGAAGATGCAAGCTGCAGCACGCAGGCACAGTGTGGGCAGCCTTCAGACTTAGAGAAAACAGTACTTTACCACTCTCCTGCCTTTTCCATGGTTATTCTATTGGAAAAGAACGAGTTTTGGACAACTACCTTTCATTCTTGCCAAACTCTTTGCAGACCCCCGTGCAAGCTTTAGAACAAGATTTTGGATGTTTTCTTTCCTGGCAGAGTTTCTCCTTGCAAGATATGGTGGAAAAGCTTTTGGCTGAGTGTAGAGCGGCAAGACACGCAGAAGACGCAGATACGCAGCTCTCCGAAGCTAAGTGCCGGTCCCGGGCTTCTTTCGGCACAAACCGCTCTCAGGAGCTCCCTGCGCTCGCCACAATGCTCTGTGTGCGAAGAAGCCGCTTCTTCGCCTGCGGGAGAATCGGCGAGCGGCAGCTTCCCAAAGGCGAAGATGCAAGCTGCAGCACACAGGCACAGCGTGGGCAGCCTTCAGACTTAGAGAAAACAGTACTTTACCACTCTCCTGCCTTTTCCATGGTTATTCTATTGGAAAAGAACGAGTTTTGGACAACTACCTTTCATTCTTGCCAAACTCTTTGCAGACCCCCGTGCAAGCTTTAGAACAAGATTTTGGATGTTTTCTTTCCTGGCAGAGTTTCTCCTTGCAAGATATGGTGGAAAAGCTTTTGGCTGAGTGTAGAGCGGCAAGACACGCAGAAGACGCAGATACGCAGCTCTCCGAAGCTAAGTGCCGGTCCCGGGCTTCTTTCGGCACAAACCGCTCTCAGGAGCTCCCTGCGCTCGCCACAATGCTCTGTGTGCGAAGAAGCCGCTTCTTCGCCTCCGGGAGAATCGGCGAGCGGCAGCTTCCCAAAGGCGAAGATGCAAGCTGCAGCACGCAGGCACAGTGTGGGCAGCCTTCAGACTTAGAGAAAACAGTACTTTACCACTCTCCTGCCTTTTCCATGGTTATTCTATTGGAAAAGAACGAGTTTTGGACAACTACCTTTCATTCTTGCCAAACTCTTTGCAGACCCCCGTGCAAGCTTTAGAACAAGATTTTGGATGTTTTCTTTCCTGGCAGAGTTTCTCCTTGCAAGATATGGTGGAAAAGCTTTTGGCTGAGTGTAGAGCGGCAAGACACGCAGAAGACGCAGATACGCAGCTCTCCGAAGCTAAGTGCCGGTCCCGGGCTTCTTTCGGCACAAACCGCTCTCAGGAGCTCCCTGCGCTCGCCACAATGCTCTGTGTGCCAAGAAGCCGCTTCTTCGCCTGCGGGAGAATCGGCGAGCGGCAGCTTCCCAAAGGCGAAGATGCAAGCTGCAGCACGCAGGCACAGTGTGGGCAGCCTTCAGACTTAGAGAAAACAGTACTTTACCACTCTCCTGCCTTTTCCATGGTTATTCTATTGGAAAAGAACGAGTTTTGGACAACTACCTTTCATTCTTGCCAAATTCTTTGCAGACCCCCGTGCAAGCTTTAGAACAAGATTTTGGATGTTTTCTTTCCTGGCAGAGTTTCTCCTTGCAAGATATGGTGGAAAAGCTTTTGGCTGAGTGTAGAGCGGCAAGACACGCAGAAGACGCAGATACGCAGCTCTCCGAAGCTAAGTGCCGGTCCCGGGCTTCTTTCGGCACAAACCGCTCTCAGGAGCTCCCTGCGCTCGCCACAATGCTCTGTGTGCGAAGAAGCCGCTTCTTCGCCTGCGGGAGAATCGGCGAGCGGCAGCTTCCCAAAGGCGAAGATGCAAGCTGCAGCACACAGGCACAGTGTGGGCAGCCTTCAGACTTAGAGAAAACAGTACTTTACCACTCTCCTGCCTTTTCCATGGTTATTCTATTGGAAAAGAACGAGTTTTGGACAACTACCTTTCATTCTTGCCAAACTCTTTGCAGACCCCCGTGCAAGCTTTAGAACAAGATTTTGGATGTTTTCTTTCCTGGCAGAGTTTCTCCTTGCAAGATATGGTGGAAAAGCTTTTGGCTGAGTGTAGAGCGGCAAGACACGCAGAAGACGCAGATACGCAGCTCTCCGAAGCTAAGTGCCGGTCCCGGGCTTCTTTCGGCACAAACCGCTCTCAGGAGCTCCCTGCGCTCGCCACAATGCTCTGTGTGCGAAGAAGCCGCTTCTTCGCCTGCGGGAGAATCGGCGAGCGGCAGCTTCCCAAAGGCGAAGATGCAAGCTGCAGCACACAGGCACAGTGTGGGCAGCCTTCAGACTTCGAGAAAACAGTACTTTACCACTCTCCTGCCTTTTCCATGGTTATTCTATTGGAAAAGAACGAGTTTTGGACAACTACCTTTCATTCTTGCCAAACTCTTTGCAGACCCCCGTGCAAGCTTTAGAACAAGATTTTGGATGTTTTCTTTCCTGGCAGAGTTTCTCCTTGCAAGATATGGTGGAAAAGCTTTTGGCTGAGTGTAGAGCGGCAAGACACGCAGAAGACGCAGATACGCAGCTCTCCGAAGCTAAGTGCCGGTCCCGGGCTTCTTTCGGCACAAACCGCTCTCAGGAGCTCCCTGCGCTCGCCACAATGCTCTGTGTGCGAAGAAGCCGCTTCTTCGCCTCCGGGAGAATCGGCGAGCGGCAGCTTCCCAAAGGCGAAGATGCAAGCTGCAGCACGCAGGCACAGTGTGGGCAGCCTTCAGACTTAGAGAAAACAGTACTTTACCACTCTCCTGCCTTTTCCATGGTTATTCTATTGGAAAAGAACGAGTTTTGGACAACTACCTTTCATTCTTGCCAAACTCTTTGCAGACCCCCGTGCAAGCTTTAGAACAAGATTTTGGATGTTTTCTTTCCTGGCAGAGTTTCTCCTTGCAAGATATGGTGGAAAAGCTTTTGGCTGAGTGTAGAGCGGCAAGACACGCAGAAGACGCAGATACGCAGCTCTCCGAAGCTAAGTGCCGGTCCCGGGCTTCTTTCGGCACAAACCGCTCTCAGGAGCTCCCTGCGCTCGCCACAATGCTCTGTGTGCCAAGAAGCCGCTTCTTCGCCTCCGGGAGAATCGGCGAGCGGCAGCTTCCCAAAGGCGAAGATGCAAGCTGCAGCACGCAGGCACAGTGTGGGCAGCCTTCAGACTTAGAGAAAACAGTACTTTACCACTCTCCTGCCTTTTCCATGGTTATTCTATTGGAAAAGAACGAGTTTTGGACAACTACCTTTCATTCTTGCCAAACTCTTTGCAGACCCCCGTGCAAGCTTTAGAACAAGATTTTAGATGTTTTCTTTCCTGGCAGAGTTTCTCCTTGCAAGATATGGTGGAAAAGCTTTTGGCTGAGTGTAGAGCGGCAAGACACGCAGAAGACGCAGATACGCAGCTCTCCGAAGCTAAGTGCCGGTCCCGGGCTTCTTTCGGCACAAACCGCTCTCAGGAGCTCCCTGCGCTCGCCACAATGCTCTGTGTGCGAAGAAGCCGCTTCTTCGCCTGCGGGAGAATCGGCGAGCGGCAGCTTCCCAAAGGCGAAGATGCAAGCTGCAGCACACAGGCACAGTGTGGGCAGCCTTCAGACTTAGAGAAAACAGTACTTTACCACTCTCCTGCCTTTTCCATGGTTATTCTATTGGAAAAGAACGAGTTTTGGACAACTACCTTTCATTCTTGCCAAACTCTTTGCAGACCCCCGTGCAAGCTTTAGAACAAGATTTTGGATGTTTTCTTTCCTGGCAGAGTTTCTCCTTGCAAGATATGGTGGAAAAGCTTTTGGCTGAGTGTAGAGCGGCAAGACACGCAGAAGACGCAGATACGCAGCTCTCCGAAGCTAAGTGCCGGTCCCGGGCTTCTTTCGGCACAAACCGCTCTCAGGAGCTCCCTGCGCTCGCCACAATGCTCTGTGTGCGAAGAAGCCGCTTCTTCGCCTGCGGGAGAATCGGCGAGCGGCAGCTTCCCAAAGGCGAAGATGCAAGCTGCAGCACACAGGCACAGTGTGGGCAGCCTTCAGACTTAGAGAAAACAGTACTTTACCACTCTCCTGCCTTTTCCATGGTTATTCTATTGGAAAAGAACGAGTTTTGGACAACTACCTTTCATTCTTGCCAAACTCTTTGCAGACCCCCGTGCAAGCTTTAGAACAAGATTTTGGATGTTTTCTTTCCTGGCAGAGTTTCTCCTTGCAAGATATGGTGGAAAAGCTTTTGGCTGAGTGTAGAGCGGCAAGACACGCAGAAGACGCAGATACGCAGCTCTCCGAAGCTAAGTGCCGGTCCCGGGCTTCTTTCGGCACAAACCGCTCTCAGGAGCTCCCTGCGCTCGCCACAATGCTCTGTGTGCGAAGAAGCCGCTTCTTCGCCTCCGGGAGAATCGGCGAGCGGCAGCTTCCCAAAGGCGAAGATGCAAGCTGCAGCACGCAGGCACAGTGTGGGCAGCCTTCAGACTTAGAGAAAACAGTACTTTACCACTCTCCTGCCTTTTCCATGGTTATTCTATTGGAAAAGAACGAGTTTTGGACAACTACCTTTCATTCTTGCCAAACTCTTTGCAGACCCCCGTGCAAGCTTTAGAACAAGATTTTGGATGTTTTCTTTCCTGGCAGAGTTTCTCCTTGCAAGATATGGTGGAAAAGCTTTTGGCTGAGTGTAGAGCGGCAAGACACGCAGAAGACGCAGATACGCAGCTCTCCGAAGCTAAGTGCCGGTCCCGGGCTTCTTTCGGCACAAACCGCTCTCAGGAGCTCCCTGCGCTCGCCACAATGCTCTGTGTGCGAAGAAGCCGCTTCTTCGCCTGCGGGAGAATCGGCGAGCGGCAGCTTCCCAAAGGCGAAGATGCAAGCTGCAGCACGCAGGCACAGTGTGGGCAGCCTTCAGACTTAGAGAAAACAGTACTTTACCACTCTCCTGCCTTTTCCATGGTTATTCTATTGGAAAAGAACGAGTTTTGGACAACTACCTTTCATTCTTGCCAAACTCTTTACAGACCCCCGTGCAAGCTTTAGAACAAGATTTTGGATGTTTTCTTTCCTGGCAGAGTTTCTCCTTGCAAGATATGGTGGAAAAGCTTTTTGCTGAGTGTAGAGCGGCAAGACACGCAGAAGACGCAGATACGCAGCTCTCCGAAGCTAAGTGCCGGTCCCGGGCTTCTTTCGGCACAAACCGCTCTCAGGAGCTCCCTGCGCTCGCCACAATGCTCTGTGTGCGAAGAAGCCGCTTCTTCGCCTCCGGGAGAATCGGCGAGCGGCAGCTTCCCAAAGGCGAAGATGCAAGCTGCAGCACACAGGCACAGTGTGGGCAGCCTTCAGACTTAGAGAAAACAGTACTTTACCACTCTCCTGCCTTTTCCATGGTTATTCTATTGGAAAAGAACGAGTTTTGGACAACTACCTTTCATTCTTGCCAAACTCTTTGCAGACCTGCGTGCAAGCTTTAGAACAAGATTTTGGATGTTTTCTTTCCTGGCAGAGTTTCTCCTTGCAAGATATGGTGGAAAAGCTTTTGGCTGAGTGTAGAGCGGCAAGACACGCAGAAGACGCAGATACGCAGCTCTCCGAAGCTAAGTGCCGGTCCCGGGCTTCTTTCGGCACAAACCGCTCTCAGGAGCTCCCTGCGCTCGCCACAATGCTCTGTGTGCGAAGAAGCCGCTTCTTCGCCTGCGGGAGAATCGGCGAGCGGCAGCTTCCCAAAGGCGAAGATGCAAGCTGCAGCACACAGGCACAGCGTGGGCAGCCTTCAGACTTAGAGAAAACAGTACTTTACCACTCTCCTGCCTTTTCCATGGTTATTCTATTGGAAATGAACGAGTTTTGGACAACTACCTTTCATTCTTGCCAAACTCTTTGCAGACCCCCGTGCAAGCTTTAGAACAAGATTTTGGATGTTTTCTTTCCTGGCAGAGTTTCTCCTTGCAAGATATGGTGGAAAAGCTTTTGGCTGAGTGTAGAGCGGCAAGACACGCAGAAGACGCAGATACGCAGCTCTCCGAAGCTAAGTGCCGGTCCCGGGCTTCTTTCGGCACAAACCGCTCTCAGGAGCTCCCTGCGCTCGCCACAATGCTCTGTGTGCGAAGAAGCCGCTTCTTCGCCTCCGGGAGAATCGGCGAGCGGCAGCTTCCCAAAGGCGAAGATGCAAGCTGCAGCACGCAGGCACAGTGTGGGCAGCCTTCAGACTTAGAGAAAACAGTACTTTACCACTCTCCTGCCTTTTCCATGGTTATTCTATTGGAAAAGAACGAGTTTTGGACAACTACCTTTCATTCTTGCCAAACTCTTTGCAGACCCCCGTGCAAGCTTTAGAACAAGATTTTGGATGTTTTCTTTCCTGGCAGAGTTTCTCCTTGCAAGATATGGTGGAAAAGCTTTTGGCTGAGTGTAGAGCGGCAAGACACGCAGAAGACGCAGATACGCAGCTCTCCGAAGCTAAGTGCCGGTCCCGGGCTTCTTTCGGCACAAACCGCTCTCAGGAGCTCCCTGCGCTCGCCACAATGCTCTGTGTGCGAAGAAGCCGCTTCTTCGCCTCCGGGAGAATCGGCGAGCGGCAGCTTCCCAAAGGCGAAGATGCAAGCTGCAGCACGCAGGCACAGTGTGGGCAGCCTTCAGACTTCGAGAAAACAGTACTTTACCACTCTCCTGCCTTTTCCATGGTTATTCTATTGGAAAAGAACGAGTTTTGGACAACTACCTTTCATTCTTGCCAAACTCTTTGCAGACCCCCGTGCAAGCTTTAGAACAAGATTTTGGATGTTTTCTTTCCTGGCAGAGTTTCTCCTTGCAAGATATGGTGGAAAAGCTTTTGGCTGAGTGTAGAGCGGCAAGACACGCAGAAGACGCAGATACGCAGCTCTCCGAAGCTAAGTGCCGGTCCCGGGCTTCTTTCGGCACAAACCGCTCTCAGGAGCTCCCTGCGCTCGCCACAATGCTCTGTGTGCGAAGAAGCCGCTTCTTCGCCTCCGGGAGAATCGGCGAGCGGCAGCTTCCCAAAGGCGAAGATGCAAGCTGCAGCACGCAGGCACAGTGTGGGCAGCCTTCAGACTTAGAGAAAACAGTACTTTACCACTCTCCTGCCTTTTCCATGGTTATTCTATTGGAAAAGAACGAGTTTTGGACAACTACCTTTCATTCTTGCCAAACTCTTTGCAGACCCCCGTGCAAGCTTTAGAACAAGATTTTGGATGTTTTCTTTCCTGGCAGAGTTTCTCCTTGCAAGATATGGTGGAAAAGCTTTTGGCTGAGTGTAGAGCGGCAAGACACGCAGAAGACGCAGATACGCAGCTCTCCGAAGCTAAGTGCCGGTCCCGGGCTTCTTTCGGCACAAACCGCTCTCAGGAGCTCCCTGCGCTCGCCACAATGCTCTGTGTGCGAAGAAGCCGCTTCTTCGCCTCCGGGAGAATCGGCGAGCGGCAGCTTCCCAAAGGCGAAGATGCAAGCTGCAGCACACAGGCACAGCGTGGGCAGCCTTCAGACTTAGAGAAAACAGTACTTTACCACTCTCCTGCCTTTTCCATGGTTATTCTATTGGAAAAGAACGAGTTTTGGACAACTACCTTTCATTCTTGCCAAACTCTTTGCAGACCCCCGTGCAAGCTTTAGAACAAGATTTTGGATGTTTTCTTTCCTGGCAGAGTTTCTCCTTGCAAGATATGGTGGAAAAGCTTTTGGCTGAGTGTAGAGCGGCAAGACACGCAGAAGACGCAGATACGCAGCTCTCCGAAGCTAAGTGCCGGTCCCGGGCTTCTTTCGGCACAAACCGCTCTCAGGAGCTCCCTGCGCTCGCCACAATGCTCTGTGTGCGAAGAAGCCGCTTCTTCGCCTGCGGGAGAATCGGCGAGCGGCAGCTTCCCAAAGGCGAAGATGCAAGCTGCAGCACACAGGCACAGTGTGGGCAGCCTTCAGACTTAGAGAAAACAGTACTTTACCACTCTCCTGCCTTTTCCATGGTTATTCTATTGGAAAAGAACGAGTTTTGGACAACTACCTTTCATTCTTGCCAAACTCTTTGCAGACCCCCGTGCAAGCTTTAGAACAAGATTTTGGATGTTTTCTTTCCTGGCAGAGTTTCTCCTTGCAAGATATGGTGGAAAAGCTTTTGGCTGAGTGTAGAGCGGCAAGACACGCAGAAGACGCAGATACGCAGCTCTCCGAAGCTAAGTGCCGGTCCCGGGTTTCTTTCGGCACAAACCGCTCTCAGGAGCTCCCTGCGCTCGCCACAATGCTCTGTGTGCGAAGAAGCCGCTTCTTCGCCTGCGGGAGAATCGGCGAGCGGCAGCTTCCCAAAGGCGAAGATGCAAGCTGCAGCACGCAGGCACAGTGTGGGCAGCCTTCAGACTTAGAGAAAACAGTACTTTACCACTCTCCTGCCTTTTCCATGGTTATTCTATTGGAAAAGAACGAGTTTTGGACAACTACCTTTCATTCTTGCCAAACTCTTTGCAGACCCCCGTGCAAGCTTTAGAACAAGATTTTGGATGTTTTCTTTCCTGGCAGAGTTTCTCCTTGCAAGATATGGTGGAAAAGCTTTTGGCTGAGTGTAGAGCGGCAAGACACGCAGAAGACGCAGATACGCAGCTCTCCGAAGCTAAGTGCCGGTCCCGGGCTTCTTTCGGCACAAACCGCTCTCAGGAGCTCCCTGCGCTCGCCACAATGCTCTGTGTGCGAAGAAGCCGCTTCTTCGCCTCCGGGAGAATCGGCGAGCGGCAGCTTCCCAAAGGCGAAGATGCAAGCTGCAGCACGCAGGCACAGTGTGGGCAACCTTCAGACTTAGAGAAAACAGTACTTTACCACTCTCCTGCCTTTTCCATGGTTATTCTATTGGAAAAGAACGAGTTTTGGACAACTACCTTTCATTCTTGCCAAACTCTTTGCAGACCCCCGTGCAAGCTTTAGAACAAGATTTTGGATGTTTTCTTTCCTGGCAGAGTTTCTCCTTGCAAGATATGGTGGAAAAGCTTTTGGCTGAGTGTAGAGCGGCAAGACACGCAGAAGACGCAGATACGCAGCTCTCCGAAGCTAAGTGCCGGTCCCGGGCTTCTTTCGGCACAAACCGCTCTCAGGAGCTCCCTGCGCTCGCCACAATGCTCTGTGTGCGAAGAAGCCGCTTCTTCGCCTGCGGGAGAATCGGCGAGCGGCAGCTTCCCAAAGGCGAAGATGCAAGCCGCACCATGCAGGCACAGTGTGGGCTGCATTCAGACTTAGAGAAAACAGTACTTTACCACTCTCCTGCCTTTTCCATGGTTATTCTATTGGAAAAGAACGAGTTTTGGACAACTACCTTTCATTCTTGCCAAACTCTTTGCAGACCCCCGTGCAAGCTTTAGAACAAGATTTTGGATGTTTTCTTTCCTGGCAGAGTTTCTCCTTGCAAGATATGGTGGAAAAGCTTTTTGCTGAGTGTAGAGCGGCAAGACACGCAGAAGACGCAGATACGCAGCTCTCCGAAGCTAAGTGCCGGTCCCGGGCTTCTTTCGGCACAAACCGCTCTCAGGAGCTCCCTGCGCTCGCCACAATGCTCTGTGTGCGAAGAAGCCGCTTCTTCGCCTCCGGGAGAATCGGCGAGCGGCAGCTTCCCAAAGGCGAAGATGCAAGCTGCAGCACACAGGCACAGTGTGGGCAGCCTTCAGACTTAGAGAAAACAGTACTTTACCACTCTCCTGCCTTTTCCATGGTTATTCTATTGGAAAAGAACGAGTTTTGGACAACTACCTTTCATTCTTGCCAAACTCTTTGCAGACCTCCGTGCAAGCTTTAGAACAAGATTTTGGATGTTTTCTTTCCTGGCAGAGTTTCTCCTTGCAAGATATGGTGGAAAAGCTTTTGGCTGAGTGTAGAGCGGCAAGACACGCAGAAGACGCAGATACGCAGCTCTCCGAAGCTAAGTGCCGGTCCCGGGCTTCTTTCGGCACAAACCGCTCTCAGGAGCTCCCTGCGCTCGCCACAATGCTCTGTGTGCGAAGAAGCCGCTTCTTCGCCTGCGGGAGAATCGGCGAGCGGCAGCTTCCCAAAGGCGAAGATGCAAGCTGCAGCACACAGGCACAGCGTGGGCAGCCTTCAGACTTAGAGAAAACAGTACTTTACCACTCTCCTGCCTTTTCCATGGTTATTCTATTGGAAAAGAACGAGTTTTGGACAACTACCTTTCATTCTTGCCAAACTCTTTGCAGACCCCCGTGCAAGCTTTAGAACAAGATTTTGGATGTTTTCTTTCCTGGCAGAGTTTCTCCTTGCAAGATATGGTGGAAAAGCTTTTGGCTGAGTGTAGAGCGGCAAGACACGCAGAAGACGCAGATACGCAGCTCTCCGAAGCTAAGTGCCGGTCCCGGGCTTCTTTCGGCACAAACCGCTCTCAGGAGCTCCCTGCGCTCGCCACAATGCTCTGTGTGCGAAGAAGCCGCTTCTTCGCCTGCGGGGGACTCGGCTAAGAGCAGCTTCCGAAACGCGACAAACAAATATTAACAACACGGCGTTGTGTCCTGGGCGTCTTTCGGCACAAGCGCCCCACCGGAACGTACCGCCAGCGGCACAATGCATTGTGTGTGAAGAACTCCCTTCGCCTCCAGGGAACTGAAAGAAGAAGCCTAAGCTTAAAACGCCTTTGCCTCAATTGTGTACTGGTTTGGGCGCTCCTCTCTATTAATTGCGCCACTCCTGACAGCAGGTGTCGCTGTTGGTCAAGCTTTGAGTTTGCTTATTAAGTTGCGATGCTGGGTGGTCAAACAACTCAAGGTAAGATCAGCGATTTTAAATCAGGTTCTCACTGGTGTAGATACCATTAGTCATTGCACACTGCAAAATAATGCTGCTCTAGCTTTCTTGTTAGCACATGGGCAAGAGTGTGAGGATTTGGAAGGAATGTGTTTTTTGAACCTCTCTAACCATTCTGCAGTCATTCACTGGAAACTCAAACAAGGACAAGATAACATGAAGAAATTGATTGGGAATGAGAGGGTTACGCCTGAATGGTTTGAGAGATGGGAAACAACTCGATGGTTGAAAGATCTTGTAAAGGGAACTTTGTTGTTACTAGTAGTCATTATTATATTGCTTCTTGTTATTCCATGCATCATGAAACTGGTGAGCCTCTTGGAAGAAAATAGGGTGGGAAAGGGTTTAGCTGGTGCAAGACGAAGAAGGGGGAAATTGTAGCAATGTATCTGAACCTCTTAGACTAAAGGGTGCACCAGCCATCCAGCTGGAATATGTTCTTATCAGAATTTTCTCAGAGCCCTCTGGAATTCATCAAGGTTACTAAGACATAAGCCGTGCTAAAATAAGAAAGAGAAGCTGAGAAACCAAATTCCAAGACTACAAGAACTCGATAACGGGGGGCAGCAAAGCGCCTGGACTGTAACCAAACGTATCTTCTGAGAGGTGCACACAGAATGCGTGGACATAACAAAGGCACCAAGATAAAAATGCGGGCCTAGCGTGTGCAGAGATTTAGAATGTGTAAGTGCATCATGTCAACAATCAACGGCTTCTGCTTAATCCTCTTGCTCCGTTGTCCTGGAGTCCTGAATTTCCCACAAGGAAAGCCCTACTAAAAGGGCTCTGATTTTAATGATAGTTGCTGTCTAGACGATGAATAATGGGAAGAGTTCTTTCAAATCCTTCCCTCGCTGACATCTGTAAGTTTCATCTTTTCCTGATTGTACTGGTGGCTATACATTAGCTATGACTAGAAAGGAATGAGTTTTAGGGATATGTTGCAAGGAAATTGGTAGCTCTGCTTCCATTTCCATTGTCTAAGAAGAATTCTGATTAGTTTTGGACTTTTCATAGACCTCTGACTAGATTGCATTTGTCTTTGATTGAGCCCGTAAATTTTAGGCTACTAGGCTTGACCAATGGATAGAAAAGGGAAAGTCACACAGCTTAGGTGGTTCCCTTGTCAACAACTTCTCAATAGTAGGGCGATTTCTGTCCTCAAGTTTGTTACTTCAGCTAGCAGATTATGCTCACTCCAAAAGAAGGTGAGAAGTTTGCTACCCTAAATGGTCCGATAATTCTTCCTGCTTCTTTGTGACTCTTTTGTATGACTGGATTCTGTATTATTGGAGTTTGTTATAAAAAGTTGGATTAAATTGCGTGCGTCCGCTCTTGGGGGAAACAGTATTTAGCCAATAACATCTAGGCTTTTATCGACCTGAGATTGTCTGAACGGACGGGATGCTTTAAACACAGTAATTCCTGCTAGTTCCAATTCCATTTTTAGACTCGACAAACCGAATGGTAAACCTGCACCAGTAGGGAGGGACATTGGACTTTCTCCTTTTTAGAGAGAAACTAATGAAAAAGTTTCAGCAGAATCATAGCAGGCTGTAAAATAAGAAAAGCATCATGAAAAGAGGCCAATCCTATCCTCTTAGTATTGCTAGTTGTGATTGGACATGAATGAAACATGTCAACTCTGTGTTCCTGGGTATCACATCAGTAACAGCTACTTCAGCTGCTGTAGTTGTCTCCTAAAGCTAAGAACAGAATCCAAAGAATTGTGATTCCATGGTCACAATTCACCCTGTGATGGTGACAGGTGAAAAAGGAGTGGAAGGTGCGCGGGTAAATTAACTTGAATGGCCTATCTAAATCAGCAGCCACTGATTTCCTGAAAACTTCAACAGGTCAGTTGACCTGTTGGGATTCTTTTAATCCATGGTCATGTTTTTCTTGGGATTCTTGTAACCTTTCCCCATTCGTTCAGCCTTTGCCCTCAAGCCTTTGCTGACATTTCAAGTATCTCGACAAGCTGGAAATGTGTTGTCTTTCTTTATCATGTCATAATTCCCTTCAAAGGGTTGTTTGCCTCAAGTCTTATTTTTGCTGGTTTTCTGCTAGTTCATTGTCAGAGGGCAGCAGGTGCTTTGTAAGAGCAAGTACACAATCCTATAGCTTGCTTTTCTTTTGATTTGGCCTGTCTAGAAAACTGAAGGACTGAACATTTCCGACAGGATTTTCTCTCCCCATTATGTTTCACCGGAAGGGCAGATGCAAATCATCTACTTAAACTCTTGGCACGGAAAAAAGTAGTGGTTTGCTGCTGCATATAGGTAGAAGCTTACAAAAGGAAGGCCTTGGGCTGAGGCCCGATACTTTGGCTAAGCAGAAAAGGACTATGGGAAGGTGAGGCCGCTGAATCAGAGGTAGATCAACAAGTTCTAGAATCGTCACGTGTTCACAGCGTGGTGTAGGATGGTTGGTTGAATGAATTTTGTTATGGCTTAAAGCTATGGAACTGATAAAGGCCTGAGTGCTTCAAAAGCCTGGTTTTTGCAAAAAAGCAGCTCTCCTCTGCACCTGCCTGGGGACTCTGCATCACTAGGGACCCTCACTCCCAGTTTGCCAAGGAGATGATCAGTAGGAATGTTGCAGAGCTGCCGTGTCCATATGAACGGAATGGCAAAGAGTGAAGCGGTGGGTATTTTTGGGCTTTAATACAATGCTGCTGCATTGGTGCCAGTTTAGTCGGTTTTCCATCAGTGGCCTTTCTGTCTAGAAGTACACTGCCCAGTCTTTCTAGCATGTGATGCCATTTCCTTCCTGTTGTTTTAATACCTTCCTTCAGTTGAAAGGATGATACAATCTTTACATTTTGAAGATCCCTGTTAGGAAACACTATGCCAGAGGAGTCATTGCTCCCTTTTCTTCTGCCTCCTTTGTAATTTTCAGAGCCTCATTTCAAATTTCTGCTAATGTCGAGAAGAATACTGAGACTACTCAGCAGGGTTGACGCTCTCAGCTGCTTTCCTCTTTCATACTGCTTCATACTGTATGTGACTTAATGGCCTGGTTTTGTCATCCGCATTTTGCTGTGATCTGTGAACACAAAAAGAAGTCTTTGTTTTTTGCAAGAACTACCCCTAGGAGGATTTGTGTTCCTTTTGATTTCTACGGTGTTAGCCCTGTTGCAGAAAAAAAGGAGATTGTACCCTCTTCTTGTGCTCTCATTCCCTCCTCTCTGCTTTGCATGTCCTAGTTAATCTACTGCCATGACTCATTTGGCATCATCTCATAGTGCAAATTCTGCACAGTTTCATGGACTTACAAATGCCAGTTGCCAAGGAGCTTATATAACCATTCAAAGATTAAAGAATTGTAGGGCTGGGCAAGTCCAGCTGCTGAAACTGGAAGTGGTTAAGTCATGCCTTATTAAAGAGACAGAGCAAATCAGTTCATCTAGGACTTTCAACTGGACACCTCTGAGAATAACAGCTTGACAGCAATGACACAGCCATCTTCCTAGCTGTATTCCAGAAAGAGAAAAGGGACACCTTCAATGGTTAAGATGTTTGGCATGAGAAAACAGCAAGAAATGTAGCACAAAATACTTGAGCCAGATAAAGTGCGTTTTTCTCGTGAGAATTTTGCAGTTGTTCTTTCTTGTCTGTGCCTTTACTTTTCACAGAAGACAGGGAGGGCGTTTAATTATTATTGTTCTTTTGTTTTCTATTCTTGGCCTCCCTCTTTCCACCTGCCATTAACAATTTTGCCTTGCTTTACTGGCTTCTCTTTCTTTACTTATAGAAGGTTACATGAGGTCCTCCAACCTTGTCATAAACATTCGCATACAGTGGAAAGGAGTAGAAGGTACATCTAAATGCACAAAACAGACCCAGAAAAAGAGAGGTTTTTTACAGTCTTCTGTGAGAACAAGATATCTTTGAACTGAGTAATGCTTTAACTTTTAGTCCACTCTTTACTATTATTACAAGTGTTTGGCCTTTAGTACATAGCCTTTGAAATCATCCAGCCCAATATTTTTGGCTAATTTTGTTTTATTTCTCTCGGGGACTTTGTTTCTTAAGGAATAGTCCAGAGCCAGAGCGTCCACGGTAGAGTTATGCTGCCATAATAAAAGCGTCGTAAATTCTGGTACAGTTTGTGCTGGTAATACGTCTAGGAAAGAAAGGTTTTACATCTTTTTTGACTTTCAAATGTAACCATTATTTGAAAAAGTTAAGAGTTGGGCTTTCCCCCCCTCCAAAATACTTCTCTCTGGAATGTTACTCAGGGATTACACATAAAAGCTCACCCTGTAAAATATGTTGCGGATAATCTGCAGTAAGCGCAGCTTAGCAGCTAGAGATGATTATGTGGGTTAAATGACATTCCTTCTGCGGTGATGGAAACTCTGTCTACGCAGACATACTCAACAAAAGTTACCATGGCTTAGCTCCTCTCCTAAACTTCATGTGCATTTTCAAACTTTCCAAGAAGGTGAATTCAAGCTCCTTCATTGCTCTCTGCTGGAGTCCCAAGAAAATATCAGTGTGCTTTTTGTCATTTACAGCTGTCATTGCTTAGCTCTTGAACATGAGACTCTCTCATGACTGATGAAAGTTGTCTAGTTAAGAGTGGGTCAAAGACACGCTCCTGCTCTAGAAGGAGATGAGAAGGTTTCTGCAGTCTTTGTCATCTCTACTGCTTGTGATTTCTATCCAAAACCAGTGGGAAGTTTTCTGAAGGCAGTCCAGAAGCTGGCAATATGGACAGCTTACAACCAAACACTTGCTGCACTGCTATCACGGTGATACCAGGAAGGACTTAAAAAATTTAGAAGGGCAAAGAAAGCAGTTGGAAGGAAAAGAACATTAACCATTATTCCATTCTTCTAATATGTCCTCCTTTAAGTCATCATTTTCATGCAGTTTAACGGCTTGCGTTGGTATCCCTCAAAAGGAATCTGAGACAGAGTAAGCTTTTTAATGCAGTAGATGTGACACGTGCAGGCCAAGTTGCCTTTGTTGACATCAAATGCCAATTATGCTTGAGCTACCCTTTGCTTAAGGTACTTCGCTTACACGAAGAATTTTACTCATCATTGAGCAAATTTTGCTGTCATGATTGAGTAAATTTTATTCATGATAGAGTGAATTTTACTGTCACTCCGAATTTTACTGTCATGATTGGCATTGAAACTTTTCAAGGAAAGCTCTGGATAGCAATGTTTGTGTAAAAATAGTAGTTTATCTCCTGTATTTGTGTGAAGCAGGTAAGCCTTTTGCTGTCACCAGTGTTGCTTACCCTTTCATGTCATATCCCTCTTCATATCCATATTCTGCTGAAGGCTTATTAATCTGCTTTAAAATTGGCACGTGGAATAAGACTACTTTTCCTTTTTGAAAGCTAATGTCATTTGACCTAGTGACAGTAAATAATTCATTAATTGTAAGTCCCCAGCTAGCATCTTTTACGCATATTCTAACCTTCTAAAGAAGTAACAAAAACACTCTCCAATACTTGACTTTCTTAAGCACACAAAATGCTTCCCTCCTTTGCAGTTGGCATCTGGAAAATGAACCACATCTCTGCAGTATTTTAACGTGCACCATATTTAGCCAAGTAATTCAAAAGAAATAAAAAGCAGCCCCTTCAATTTGGAAATATTTTTGAATTGTTTTTGAATATACAAAACATACCCTTACCGTACGCATTGCATGCAGATTTAATCGTCGTGAAAGCAAACCCTATGTTTCTGTTGGGATAGCATGGTTTTCCAGTTTCCACAATTGTTCTTGGCACAGTTTTCTACTTATGTGACTGTTAGGACACTCGTAGGTACTTCTAAGGTACTGTAGTAAGCGGAGAAGGAGGAGAGGTTGTGCCTTATTTCTGGCTTCCTTTGGTTTTCTTTTTGGTTTTCTTCCTCTTGCTCTTTTTCATGTCACCTTTCTAGATACTGTGATTTAGATTTGCAGTTTACTAAGCTGTGTTTTCTGTCTGGAATTCTTTGAAATTCCCAGAGGAACCCCACCGGTAAATATGCATCTTTTTATGATTTGCTAGCTACATAGAAAATCTTCCTGCTGCTCTAAAATGCTTTTATTTGATATGCATTTTTATCACCATTCTAATGAAAAGAAAAGTTCCTCTATTCACTGCTTTTGTACTGGATTCAGTTCAATGTGCGCTAACGGTGCAAAAAAGTCCTGCTGGAGAAGGGATCTGCATACAAATTGACCAAGACATGTGCTACAAGGGTCTTGAAAAGGTTCAAAGTTTCTCTACCTTTCTGGCAGTCTGTCTTCACAGCAGGACTTGATGAGGGATTTTGCTGGCGTTTCTTTGACAGAAAGCAATAACAAAGCAAGCAAAATGGAGCAGCAAAAGAAGAATGGAGCAGCAAAAGGTACATTATCCCCTCTGTTATTATCATTGTCGAAACAGATTTTTTCACACCATGTTACATCAAATACCTTAGTAGAGCTAAAGACTAGAAAAACGCAGCTCTGTTCTGGTTCATTAAAAGCAAAGCCATCTGTGGACAGAAGTGCCCAGCGTGATGCTGGGAACTCCTAGCTGGTTTCAGTAAGCTGTCTGGAGAACGGCATTTTCGGTGGGCTTTACTAGCGTGTCTGTAAGGAGAGGGAGTTTATGTGCAGCTTTGAGCCCTGAGAGTGCCATAGGCAAAGAGACCCATCGTGTAGCTCTCTGACCAGCCACAGCACACTGAGGCATGATGGATTACTCCCAGAGTTCACGTGGTAGAAAGGTTTTCTGCCCCCGTGAAGGACGACACATCCATTTGCTTGACTAGAGCCATTCTGTATGTTACAATGGTAACTTGAATTCATCAAGTTTGTGCTATTTGTACAATGGCAGTGAGCTTGGATTCTTAAGCTTCTCGTGTTTGACCTGTTTCCTGTTTCAGTAAATAGCAAAACTTCCAAGGACTGCAGCGACAAGAAGATGAAGCTGCTAGTGTATTTCAAATCTTTGCCTAATAAAATGGTGATTTTTGCACATATTCGCAATGGAAATTTACGGTACCGAAACACCAGCTCTGCTCAGAGCAATTCTGAAATTGACTTGAGCTCTTTTCTGTGTTTCTTAGCAGGTGAACTGAGATACTTCTAGCTTCCAAGGCAAGGCGTTTGACAGCAGCTTGAAAAAGGCCCAGGCTGTTGGATGAAAAGGTGAAAAAACTGAGGGAAATGGGGGGAAATTTCACTTCTGGTTTATGTCATAGATTCAGCCAGATGATCAACAAGCATTAGTTTTATGAGGTACCAGCGTAGTCTTTCACTCTTGCAGATCCCCAAAAGCTTAACCATCCAGCAGCTTCTTCCTTGCAACAAGTGCCACAGCCAAAAGCCAGGCCTGGCCGTCACCTTCTCCTCGCAGCCTACAAACTCTGCCAAACGTACCGGTGATTCTCACTTTCCTTCTCAGCTACATGGACAAGCACATCCTCTCCATGTCTCCGAGTCCTTAGTGAAACCAAACAGCGGTTCACCTTCAAACAGCTCAGTGTGCCAGGACAGAAAGATTTCACTGGCCTGTGAAATCTTGCTTTTTCCTTGCAGCCTTTTATTTTCAGAGCATACACCGAGGCATTGCACTTTGCTTCTCAGCTGAGTGCATTGCCATATTGCTGGAGTCCCACACGTCCATCTCCTTCTCGCACTAACTGCTTCTGTTGAAACATGCTGATGTGATGTGCTTTCCTGCTCAGCTATTCACACAGTCACATTCTATGTCCTGCTTGCAGTCTGAATCTAAAAGGAGATGTTTCTGACTATGTCTCACAGACACAGATGTACCAGGATGAAAAGGTTGCTTGGACCTTGCCACTTACGTTCGAAAACATCCATTCACTCCACAATCAAGAGACACCTTTCTTTGCTTTACATCCTGCAAACTTCACACAGACACACACACACACACACACACACACACACACACACACACACACACACACACACACACACGAGAGCTACGCACTTTCTTTCTTTCTTTCTTGGCTGCACACACTCACCTATTTCCCACCTTGACCTCTCTACCACTTCTCCTTCGGCCTTGCTGTGCATGGACATTTCCTGTTAAGTTACCCATTGTGTTGCCTATCCCTCCCCCACATTGCCTTGCCTTTCCTACCCAATCTTGCATTTCTTGTCATTGCTGACAATTCCTTTCTTTTCCCTTGCCTTCCTGACCCATGCATGTCCTTCCCTTGCCCTTCATACCAAGCCAGTGCCTTGTATTGACTTGCTCACCTATCCTTCTTTTCCTTCCCATTTGTCCAGCTCCAATCTTTCATTTCCTTCTCCTTCTAGGACTCTTATTGCCTTGTCTCCCTCTCTTTTGTGTTGCCTGGCAAAGCCACCACTTGTCTGGCCTTGTCCTTGAACCCCTTCCTTGCCTTGCATTACCTTGCTCATCAGTCCCCCACCTGGAATTCACCACCTCTCTTTTTGTGGAATCTCTTCCACATGCATTGCCCTGCCTGCTTCTCCTAGGATTCTCCAGGCTTCCACTGGCTTTTTTTTCTCAAGGCCCCAGCGTTTCAGGAGCTTGTGAGAGGAAGCCTGGAGGAGGCCACGTGCAAGCACACCTATCTGTCCTGACAGCTTTCTTCTGACATCTATGCTTACATGTCTTGAATTTTGGACACAAAGTTCATCTTTCACCCTTGGGCTTCAGGGGCAGAATGACAGTTCTTTTGCATACAAAGGAAAGCAGGCAACTCAAGTGTCTTAGGTGCAGATTAAACATGACCCATGCAAGATCAAGGCTGGACAGAGCGGTCGGTCCGGGCCGCTTTTGTGTACCAGCAGTCTTTGAATGGACCTGCCACTTGCCTTGCTTTGGGCAACCAACCAGTTTCCTTGCCATGCCCTGCTAATTCTCCATTGCTTTGCATTCCCTTGCATACCCATGCCTCACATTTGACCTGCCTGCAGTTTTCCTACAGGGCTTGGCCTTGCCTAGCCCTTCCGGTTACCATCACCTCCTATGCCCAGCCTTGCCTCTAACTTCTGGGACTTGTCTCACCTACCACTCCATTTGCTTTCCCCTCACGGCTTCAGTCTTGCCAACCTGTCCCTTGACTTGCCTACAATTGCCTACACTTGCTTTGCATTGCCTTACCTGCATGAAAGGCAAGGCAAAGAGTGGTAGACAAGGCAAAGCAAAGCCAGGAAGTTATTTGAAGGGCTAGGCAAGGCAGACATAGGCAAGCAAGCAAAGCTAGGGTAGGGTAGGCTAGGAAAACTAGGCATGGTACTGGAGGCAAGGCAAAGCCAAGTGACTTGGAGTGCCTTTCCTTGCTTGGGAAGTAAAAGATACGGTGGCAATGTTGGTAGGGCTGATGATAAGGTATCGTGGGAAGGTATAGTACAGCAAGACATTTCTGTCCTGGTCCTTTCTGTGTAGGAGCCATTGTTGGACAGAGTCAGTACCGGACGTGGTATGCAACTTTTGCTCTGTAAGTTCCTGAAGGAGAACAGCAATGCTTTCTCATGGGAAGGAAAGAACTTAGCCCCAGTGTTGGAGGTGCAGATAAGAAGCTGTGTCGTGCAGCTTAAGGGCGGCAGCAACTTTCTATCCTGGCATATTTGGTTTGGAAGCACTGACTCAATTTGTACAATCATGGAGTCGGTATCCATCTTTGGAAGGCAGTCTCCTTCCTGAAAGAATCCATTTGGCCTGTGTTTTCCACTTTCTCAAGGCAGCCTTCTTGAAATTCTGCCAGCACACTTCTTTTGGACAAGGTAAAGAGCTGCGCTGGGTCTTGGTGTGCAGCCTAGCTAGTGCCCCGCACAGGTAATGCCCAATAGCAGTGGTCTGACACCTTTGTAGAGGATCAGGCCCTGGATGCTTTGGATTTTGGAGGAGGGGATGCCATTTCTTTTGAGATGGGCTTCTAGTTCCTCCTCCCTTTGGCAAAGTTTGGGTGGCCACTTTGGGTGGTCTCAGTGAATTGAAAGGCTTTTCCCAATAGGCAGTTCTCTGGGTTAGAGTTGTTGAACTGTCAGTGGGAATGCAGAGGCCAGGCCAGGCCTCTGCAGGACAGGTTTTTGTCCCTTGTAGCTTTAGGGACTGTGTGAGCAGTCCCTGGTGCCATCCCATTTGGATCCTGACTCTGAGAGATTGAAGGCTTACGGTGGTACCTAGAGCTGAGAAGGAAAGTGGCGATAGCAGGGTGCATGTTTATAGTTTGATGGGTGCAATTGAAATTGTAGGCAGCAAAGAGCTTTCTCCACCAACAGTTTTGCGAGCTCAGCCGACATTTTCAAGTTTGTTACCAGGCTCTGTGAGAGAGAAAAAGTTTGTTAGGGCAGAAGATCTGGTGTCGGCCTTTGAGTGTGGGGCAAAGAAGAGTATCCACTTGGAAGGGGAAGATCAGTGAAATCCTTTTGTCCTGACACAGTTGATTGGAGAGCAGGGACGTTTCTGACTTGGCTGGGTCCTGGGGGTGGTTGTGAGCTGGGCTCGGTGCGTGTCCTGGTTTTGTGAGTTGACAATGCTGTGGTGTGGTTATTTAGAAGAGCGCTGACAGTGCCCAGGAAAAAGACAAGCACTTTTCTAGCCCAGCCCCGTTCGTGTGGGAGCAGTGTAGGGACAAGAGCTCCGCTGTGGATCCTGGCTCTCGGGTACTGACAGAATGGGATCCTGCATGTAGCAGAGAAGGAAAAAGAATCATTTCATTGTTGGCTGCACAGTTTAGAAGCTTCAAAATAAAAGGCAATTGCAGCATGGCCTCTTCATTTTAGAAAGTTTTCTGGGCCATCAGCTGCTCAACATGTAACTTGCACCCACTGAACTGCATTCAGCTTCCTGGAGATATGCACTTTCCCTCAAGATCTAGGTACCATCTTGCACTCTAACACTTGAAGATCCCAAACCGCTTCAAAATGTCCAGCGGCTGCTCTCAAAGAAAAAGTCCTACAACAAAAAGGCAGTGCTGGCCATAACGCTCCCTTTGCAGTCTGTCAACCAAACGAAACATACTAGCGATTCTCACGGACTTTCTCAATGATATATATACGTGCATCAGCACATTCTCTCAAAGTGACAGAGACTATCGCTACAGCCAAGCGTTTTCAGCTGCACTTCTGACTGACAGATGTGCCAGGACAGAAGGCATTTGCCAACCTACCCTCTTTCCTGTGCAACCTGACATTGGCAGCGCAAATATTTTCACATTCTTTCATTGTGGACATGTCCAAAGCAGCTAAAGATCACACAGGTGGAAGTGTCAAGACAGAAGATGTTCTCAAAGTAACTCCTTTTTTTTCTAAACAGCTTTTAAACTGCGCACAATGCTTTGTATCTTCTTTCCCACATAGACCTGCCCTCACTTTTTCACACTCACATCTTTGTTGCAAACATCCAGCAGCTGTTTGCGTAGAAAAAGGCTCTAGAAATAAAAGCGAGACTTGGGCTGCACCTTCTGCCTGCCCTGTGTAAGCCACATCAAACTCACCAGTGCGCTCTGTCCTTCCCTTTTCCGCTGCAACTACCATTGTGTTCTCTGGATCTCGGAACCTAAAGGTAGGCACATTTGTTTCCACAGAAGGGCCATAGGTAGCAGCACAAATAGCTCTCACTGAACTTTAATCTTTACCACTGCCACCATGAGTTTGGTTGGTAGGCCAGTAGGAGTCATGCTCCTTTTACAGCTGGTATGCGGCAGCCGCCAGCCCAGTGCTCTTTGACTCTTGTAACCAATCCTGCTTTTACTCTCCCGGAGGGGATTAGGCATCTGTTTCTCACACAGATCATTGTGGCAGCAGCCAACGGCTCTAGTGCACTGCTTCTGCCAAAAGACACTGGGGCCAGACATTTACCTTCTCAGCACTACGTAGCCCCGTACTCTGCATCTCTTGTCGTCCAGATCATACCGCAAAGCGTTTCACAGAGAAAAAATGTGCCAGGACAACAAGCTTGGCTGAAGTGTACCCCTGAAACTGGTGGAAGTTTGTATTTGCACCACATTCAAGGGGCAGTCCTCTTTCCTATACAACCTGCAAACTGCTGTCTGTTCGCAGTGCCCTCTGCCCGCTCCTTCTTACCTTGAAGTACCATGCCAAAGAGGGCTCTGTGCTGAGGTCTCAGAAGAAGAGGGAAGCATATGTGTTTGTAAAGTGGACTGTCTGTTAGTCACTTCCCTCTTCAAAGCAGCGTGTTCCATGCCAAGCAGACAACAAAGCAACAAAGGATGAGTGTGACTCTGCATTCAAATCCTGCAATGTTCCCAGAAGTGAATTTCTCTCTTCTATAGGACTGACTTGTATGAAGTGGCGTGGTTGTTTCCTTCCATTAGAAGGGAAACTCATCTAGCCAGGCTTCATCACCCCCTGTATCTTTTGGGGTAGTTCTTGGAAGAAAATAGAGAGCAACTTTTCCACTCCACATGATTCATGTTTCATTCTCTTCCTTCTGTACTTCAGGGAACAAGCTATCAATTCCCTACTCTTTCTATGAAAAGGCATGAAGCTATTAATTAAATTCCCATAGATATAATAAGGAATCAAAGTCTTTTATGCCTGCAAGCAGGCCCTTATGGTATGAAAAGTATGGATTGTCAGGGGTGGAAGAAGATCTGCATGAAAAAGGAGAAAGCCCAGAAGCATGCAGGGATTTTCAGGTATGAAAGGGAAAACGACATTAAATTGTCAAGGGAAAGAAATTGAAAGAGGGAGGAGGGAGAAGGGAGGAGGAGGAGGCAAATGCTGCCTTTGAGGCAGCTGACACAAGGACCGTCGGCCTCATGAGCAAACAAGAAAACCAAATGAAACTTCACAGCAATCTCATCCACAACTTAGTGGACAAATGTGCAAACCCATTTCTTCATTTATTATGTGTCTAATATATATAGAGATGTTCTTCATTCTGACCGAATTTTCAGGGAGCAAGCTAGTGTAAGGCACCTGGAACCAATGGTGTATTGGAAATGGCCAACATGCAGAACACGCTCCATCCTGAACGCTACCACAGCAGAATCACAGGATCATAGAATGGCCGGGGTAGACAAAGACCTTAAAGGCCATCTAGTTCTCTGACATGGGCGGGGACACCTTTTACTTGCTCAGGTTGCTCAGAGCCCCATCCAGCCTGGCCTTGAACACCAGGTTGGGGTGTCCATAACTTCTCCAGGCTGTCTGTGCCAGTGCTTCACCACCCTCACAGGGAAGAATTTCTTCCGAGTATCTAATTTCAACCTGCCCTCTTTCATTTTGAAGCCATTGCCCATTGTCCTGTCTCCAGAGTTCCTAATGAAGAGTCCCTCTCCTGCTTCCCTTCAGATATTGGAAGGTGTTGTGAGGTCTCCATGCAACCTTCTCTTCACCAGGCTAAACAGCCCTCATTCTCTCAGCCTGTGTGTCATGGCTTGACACTGGGACAATGCCAGTGCCCCCATGAGTATACTCTCTCCCTGGTTTCTGCTGTGAGATGTGACCAGGAATAAGCAAAGCAGGCTCCCACTTAGGGGAAAAAAAAAATTATTAACTAAACTACAAGGGAAAGGAAAAAAAAAAAAAAAAGAAACACACAAGGAAAATGAAAACTTCACAAATACATCTCCTCCTCCTCCTCCCCAAATTCCCAATACAATACATCCCCCAAATCATCGACTCTTGGTCCAGCACCACCCTTCAGAATACTCAATCCTCAGTTCATCAAGAGGACAAGGAGTCCTTCTTGTGCCAGTGGTGACCTATTCCTTTCATGTCCAGTGCTCTCACCACTGAACACAGACCAGAGCTGCTTCTAGGGTCGACTTTTAAGGATGCTTCATCCCACTGCAAAAAGGCACAGTCTCAATTTTGGGACATCTGTCCCCCCCATATTTTTCACCCCCTGGGGCCGAGGGGTACCCACACCGAACCCTCTTGGTCCTGAGGCATTGCCTCCCCCTAGAATGCAGTCCCTGTATCACAAGGAAACATGGCTCTGTCCATGGCTACACACAAAGAGTCCAGCATAAGCTACTCCATCATCTCTTCCACCTGCGTTCTTCTCTATTTCTCTCGTGGCCCATTTCCTCTTATCTCCTCTATATCTCTCTTCTCATTCAACTCCAGGAGGATTAGCATTTGTAAGGTTTCCATCATCCAAGAAAAGGGTTAAAAATCTGAGGCTCTGTCTGTCCAGAACTCCCATGGCTGCCCTGCCAGGCCCCTTCTTGCACTCCCCTCTTCTCCTTCTCGGCCGGCCAAGAACAGGCACCAGCTCTCTCTCTGTCTCTCCTGCGGTGGGGGGGGGGGGGGGGGGGGGCTGCCCAATGCCTCTCAGCCACCCTTCCATCCTGCAGGGGCCTTCACCTCCCTTCTGGCCAGGGACCCAGCCTACCTCACCGGGCTGGGTGGCTTCCCCTGCCCCGCCCAGCCCGCAGCCAGGCAGGGGAGATCTGAACCTTTCCCTGACCGGAACCCAAGAGAGCCTCCCAGGGGAGAGCCCTGCTTTTAACCCTGTGTTCTCAGAGGTGCATCCAATGTCCCAATGGCCACCTTAGGTGCCAATATTAAAATCTGAACATCCATTGGCCTAACCACAGCATCCCAGAAAACACATTTCCTGTCAAACCACCACACTGTGGGATATGCTCTTGTCCTGAATACTGAACTGCAGTATTGTCTGATGATTTTTTGAATCCTTTGAAGGCATTTTGAATTCTTTTTCAGCCTTAAATTAGACTAAATAGCTTTGATTTGTGGGTATTGAGCAACAGAAATCACTGCCCTGGCTTGCCTTTTTTACAGCTCCTTTCCGTGGGAGACTCGCTGCAAACGTCACAGCTGGTGAGACAGTGGGCACACCATCATTCTGAAAGAGCTTTGCACAGTAAACATAGAGGAGGATTAAATATTGAAATGCAGATGACAGGAGCTGCCCAATGGACTCTGCTGGTGGAAATCAAATACTAGTCTAGTATTTTGAATGCAAATAATTCCTCCCAATGAGGCCAGACAGGCTTGTTTGCCTTTGAATCTGAGCATGTGGACAGTAGTGGATGGTCTACAGGTTGAAAACAGTGTAGATACTTCTCCTTTTTTTCAATAGTGGCTCAGAAACTGAAAAGGCAGCTACAAAATGGTAAATACATCCCTACAGATTCAAAAATGGTTGTTCTTAATTTGCATCTCCACCATAACAACAAATTGTTAGAACTAAAATACAGATGGGAATTTTATAGCTTCTCAGAAATGAAGCAGGAATTGGCCAATGGGCCTTCTCAGAAATGAAGCAGGAATTGGCCAATGGGCCTTAGCAGTAGCTACAAGTTTTTCAGCATGAGGCATCTCAAAAGTGTTTTAACCGTACAGAACTTTTCTGTACTTTTGGCCTTTTATCTCAAGGATGAATCAAAAAAAAAAAAAAAAAAAGGAAAAAAAACCCAAGAAAAATAAAAAAAGAACAAACCCTACCAAATATATATATATATATATAACATGACTAAGATAATAAGCACAATCAGTAACATATATAGAAAAAGAACCCATGGTTTTTAACTTTCAACCTTGTCTTCTCAACACACTCTCGAAAATGGAATTGTTTCCCTATCTGCCTTGAAACATTTTGGAGCAAAAAACACTCTAAGGTCCTGATAGGTGTTTTGGTCAAAAATCCCTTCTTCTGGTTTTCTGTCCATAAGCAGAGTAATGGAGGGGAAAACTGGTAGCTGGCCAAAGGAGGTAGGAAGAGTGATCATCATCCACAACACTGGGGCTAAAGAAATTTCCACAGAAAATTACCTGCCTTATTACTTCTTCATGTGTTGGGTTGAAAGCTCAGAATCTGTTTCCATGTTTCCCATCCCTCGAATGTTCTATTTCACAGAATTCGAGCCCCTCAAACTTCAGTCCTGCCAGAACAGCCCGCCACGTGCTGTCATAGGGGATCTGCTGATGCCCACTGACTCTTACCAGTCTAGTGCTTGTCACTGTTGCAGATCAAGAACTACTGAATAGTTCTGATTAATGCTCTTAGAGTGGTTGAAAACAAGGAAAGAATGACTAGACATTTGTATGATCAAATCCCCTGATGGAATAAAAACATACCAGGACAACAAGCTTAATAAATGTATTCATTGTCATAAGAAGGGAGATGAAGGGTCCAAAAGATTACTTGCATACTTACTGTTCTAAATCCCTTGTTATCTGGTAAATTGCAAAGGATGCCCGGCTTTCACCAAAATGCAAATCAGATTAAAATGTGAAGCCTTACACTTTACTGGATAGAAAACTTCATCGTCCATTTTTAAATCTTAGAGATTGCGATGTTGTCCTGGTTTAGGGCAAATTTGGAGGAGAATTTCCAAATTAGGGCCCCTCCCCCCAACTGGTTCGGGAAGGATTCCTCAGAGAGAAGTGGAACGAACCTGTTCATTTAATAGGCACAGCACCCCCCAGCACGCAAAAGGAACAATTCTGGATGACAGCACTCTGAAAAAGATGACAAATTCAGAAAGTCTCTCTTGGGGGGGTGGTCACTTTGTTCTCAGTCCCTCCGGCGCTGGGCCAGCTGCTGCAGGCCACAAGGTGCAAACTCTCGGTGTTTCCCAGGTCCCAGTCCGGAGCAGGTTCAAAATGGTCAGGAAGACCTGAAGGAGAAACGGTCCAGGAAGAAATTTGGACAGTTTAGCTAAACTAGCTAATGAGCAAAAGCAAGCAGAAGCGAAGCAAGCAAGAGTGAGAGAGAGCAAAGCCAAAAGCAAAAGCAGAAAAAGCAAAAGCTGCAGTCTCTGTGTCCCGCCAGGTTGATAAGAAAACCAAAACAAAACATTCCCTCTTCAGAGCCAGTCTTAAAGGTACAGAACATAATATCCAACATTCACAGAACACATGAATGGGGATACAAGCATCATAACGTCACCCTAGGACAGATGTATTTCCTATTAATACCTTAATATTAATAAGGTTTAGAGCTGGAATTCAGAGGGAAATGAAAGCTATTTTGAATTCATTCTATTCAATCATCTTGTCTGGACTGTCTCTTCCTGCTTTTCACTTCTGAAACTCTGTATGAAAGGCATAGAGTTCTGGATTAATTCTTTTCAGTTTCCCCTGTTATTCTTAACAGTTTCCCCTGTTATTCTTCTTTAAAGGCAAACCTGGAAAAATCCACACTTTCTTTCCCAACCACTTCTAAAATTCCATTGAGAAGCAAAAAACCCCATCAAACAACTAAATCTCTGCTCCAATTTGTAGGAAAAATCCCCATGCCATTAACTGCTTTCCTAACATTTTCTTTCTCTTGTATTAATATGGCAACCTTTTCTTGCTTTTATAGATTAGAACCAAATTCTTAAAGCTATAAGGAAACACAGGTTTACTGTAGCTGATTCTGAGATACAGTAGTCCAGCAAGGAGTTCAGACCTCAAAAGAAGAGTCTGTACAACAAGATTCAGCACAACGTTGAGACATATTAGCTATTTTTCAAGAAAAGCCGCCAAAATGAAACTGCTTAGACTTCTATACTATCATGGGTGCCTGCTTCCAGAACCTGACCTAAGTTGCTGGAAACTAGCTGCAATATTACTGCAAACAATGCTGTGAATGTAGGACATTGTTATTCTTCTCTTCCATTGAAAACCACAAGTGGAGTTGCGTCATTTTCTTAAAAATTCTCTATTTCCTTCCAAACTGCTAAAATAATGATAAATCAAGTGTTCTGTTCATACAGTTTAAATCTAATAATGTTCAAAATGAAAAAAAAAAAAAATTCATTCAGATATGGTCTGCAATAATACAGCCGAGACAAGATGAACCAGTCTGGCCTACAAAATAAAGTGAAGCAGAATTTGGGAATTTGGAACACCTTACGATGTAATATTTAAAGAAAAAAAAGAAATAAAATGTAACCTACCCAAACTCAATCAGTGATGCACCGACAGAGAAAAAAGAACTAATTACTACTAATATTTCTTTCATTCTCAGACAAGAAGTTAAATGATCCTCTTGAATGCGTGGAAGATTGTTGCGAAAGACAGCAGCCTTCTTCTTTACAACATATTCTTCAGAACTCCAGGAGACAAATCATTAGAGCTATGAGGCTCTTTCTCTCTGTAAAACTTCCAGAGCATAGCCAAGATTATATTCCTTTAGAGATCCTCACCGCCCTGGGAGACTGGTGGATAGTCTACAGCTCCAGTACATCAGCCAGACGCTCTGCCTTATTTAGCATGGCTACTGCAGCAAGGACATCATCTCTACTGGCTTTCTATCCAAAATATATGCAAGGCACAACAAAGACTATACCCAAAACACTGAGCACAGCTTATGGCCTTCAAAACAAAAATCTCACCATGGCAATACTGGATCTTCTGATCCAAACCATCAGGAAACATTTCTTTAGAGGCGAAAAAAGCTCCTGTTGATTGTACAAAAAATAGTGATGTAAACCAGAGTTGCATGACCCAATATTTCTATTGAACTGGAACTATTTTGATCAATATTATGGATCCATTTCTTTTCAGGGCATTTGGTAAAAAATGTAAAGTATAGTTTAAAAGGAATTATTGGATGCGTACTAAGTACTAGGGATTAGTTAAGGTGTTGGTTTTGCATGGCTTGGTTTTTGGTGGGGAGGGAAGAAGTCAGCCACAGAAGTGAATCTTTTGTGAAAAGCTCCTAGAAGCTTCCTCCATGCCTGGCAGAGTGAATCCCTGCTTGGCACTAAGAACAGACATGCTGCTAAGCCAATTAGACAAGCAGTAATATATTTAAGAAGGAAATCAAAACTGCAGCCAGTTAACTTTTAAGTTTGCTAATTTTTTGGTTGGCACCTCTTCTGGTTTGAAAGCAAAAGCAGCAAGAGATGCTGTCGCTGTTGCAGTGTGTGTTTTTGATTGCAATGCAGTTTGAGTAGTCAGTTTTAGAATACTTCCGGTTTTGTGCTGTTGTAGCATATTTTATTATTAATGGACCCCCCGTGGTGTTAGTTTTTGCCCTAGTTGTCCATCTCCCCAAAGACCTGCCCTTTTGTTCCCTTTTCCTCCTCCCACTGAATGTCAATCCCTCCCCAAGCCTGCCCCTTTCTCTAGAAACTTCCCTATCAATTTTATAGTCTTCAAAACCCCATTGGTTTGTTTAAGTTATTCTCCTCCCCTGTAGTCCCCTATTGGTTTAAACATTGTATTCCCCGCCTTGTGGTCCACCCCCAGTTGCTCCCAGTGTGTTAAAGATTGTATCCTCCTCTGGGACCTCTCCCCATTTCTAAGTTGATGTATGCATTTGAGTCAGTGTCTTTCTGTCCCTGGCCCTCCAGGGAAGAAACTCCTTTGGAAAACATACAGAAGACCTCTCCCTGTTCCTTGTCCCTGCCCTCGGTGCAGTCCTATCCCCAATGCAGTCCACCTGTGCCATAGAGCAGCTGTGCCCTACAGCTGCACCCTGGATTCGACAGCTTTCTGGGGGCAGCCCACTCTGGCTGTTGGTGTCAGGAGCTAGTCGGTCTGAAGAAATCCAGCATGGCAGCAAGACTCCAAGTCAGAAATACAATTTATTAGGAAAAGGGGAAAAACCAAATACATGCAATAATACAAAAGAAAAACCACGGACAGAATACGACCTGTCACCCTGCTAGTTAGGGTGGTGGCAGCAGTCCGGATGAAATGGTCTTGTTGAAGTGGTGATCCTGTAGAAACCATCTGGTAGCTCTTGTCCTCTGAAGACCAGTGGGTGAGGGTGGCCGTTCTTCTAGGAAGCCAGTGGAAAGACTGCTTGTGGTGTCCCAAAACTCAGATTCTATCCAGCTGGGGATGCTTAGCTCCTGCCCCCTGGGCAGAGCATCTTGCAATGGGCTCAAATTGTTCTGAGTCATGCAGTGGTTCCTTGATTACCCTTTAAACAGAAATGGCTCCTGGAGGGAGTCATCTCTGAGTCATGTGGCAAGACATGGATGGCCCCGTTAAGAGATAAGGAGATAAGGAAAAAACGATGCCCCTCCCGGTTTCAGCAGCTCTTGAGGTTGGGAGCAGAATACATTTTTATATTGTAGCCTAGGACAATACAGGATGAATGCTTTTGCATTTGCAGGAGGTTTGTGTGGATTTGAAAAGCATCCTTATAGCAGAGGCACAAAAGTATTCTCATACCCTTTTAAATCATCTTCAAACCAAGCAATTCTCACAAGAAGGTAACGCATGAATGACTTGCAAGTGAGTTGAAGAAACACGGCAAAGATAAGTAGTGTTCAACTGCAGAGAATCGTTTAGGGACACCATACCTTTATATACCTTTATATTTTAAATCAGGAAGCATGGATGGACCGTTTTTTTCCCCTTAGTTGACTACAGAACCAGCGGTCCCTTGCGGGAGGGTGTTTGGATTCAAGATGACACTGGCAGCTAAGAGCATGGCTACATAGAAGGTGCTACTTTTAGACCAGAACATTCAACTACTTAAAGGCAGATAGGAGAATAGCTGACTAGTGACAGCTCTGAGCAGAAGAGCCTGTGGCTTATCCTGTGGGAACAATAGTAAGACATTTCAATTGAAAAACCCCATTCATTTCCAAGGACCAAACATCAGTAAAAATAAAAGGTCAAGTAAAGACACCCTAGTGCTCTTCTTATCAGAAGCATGTTCCTCCATATGAGAGCATTTAGGAAAGGACAGTCCATTCATAAAGAAAGGTGTGCCAGTTAGAAAACCTGTAGAACAATACAAGACAAACTCACACAATATACATCCTCAAATGCAAAATGAAGAAATAATCATTTCAAGCTTCCGTGGAATTAATTGCATTTTATTTGTTCTTTTCATTTCAGCTGCTATCAAGTTATTTTTTAAGACTGAATTTTATGAATTCAGCAAAGCTCTCTTTTTGAATGTCTGCATACCCCTATAAAACACTGAGGTGACAAAGAGAACGGCAGTGGAAGGAAACCTGGTCCACCTCCCCCTCCTTGAAGCTTTAGGCCAGCGAGTGATTAGAATTTAGTCACTTCATTTGCTTTACCAAGAGAGAATGTTTTCTAGCCTTTATCTTTCCTTTTGGAGCTGATTCACTTTGTAGTCATAAATTCTTGACTCAGTTGGTGAGAAACAATGGCATTACAGCCGTGGATGTTAAAGTGCACTGGTGGGAAATGAAGTTTTCATCTTCAGGTCCTTGCTTCAGTAAATCTTCCAAATTCATCAGAAAGAAAGTTCCCAGACCAGTAATCCCCACTCAGATGACCTAATTCAAATAGTCTGTAGGCATAAGAGGCATCAAGCAGGTGCTGTCATCTGTTAGGGGAATACCCAGCCAGTACATGATTGTCTAGTTAGGCGGCAACAATTTTGGAAATAATTTAGTTTTTTTGTATTGCAAGTGAATGGTCAATACATTTTATTAGTGGATACGGGTAAAAGAATGTCTTCTGCATCCTTTCAGAGGGGAAGCTTCCCTAGATCTAAAGCTGCTCAGCTCCACGATAGGATGCTTTGTCTGAAAAGGGAACTCAAGTCTTTGTCCTTTTGGATTGCTTCCATAGTTTTTCACTCACTCTTCAGGTACCTGTTAATACGTTCTCTTATCCCTTGCAAACTTTTATGGGCATAGTCACTGAATTGGTACGTATTCCATGAAGTCCACAGGCCCTGTTGAGATGCAGCCACAGGTCTCAAGGGTGTTAGCAGATGTTATTCTGAGGCCACTCCTAATGATGTTTGATGGATCATAGTGACTGAGGAAAGTGCCCAAAGACTGGATGAAAGCAAATGTCACCCATCTTGGAAAAAGGCAACTAGGAGGACTTGGAAAAGTACAAGCCAGCCAGCCAGCGTCATTTTTATCCCCAGGAAGTTGATGGAGCAGCTATTGCTGGAAAGCATTGCCAGGCACATGAAGGAGGACAAAATAACATAGTCAGCATGGATTTACCAGGGGAACTTGATGCTGAACAACTTTTTAAACTCCTCTGATGAATCAACTTGCCCGGTAGATGAAGGGAATATTGTCTGCCTGGGCTTCAGGAAGGTTTTTGACATTTCTCTAGGTGGCAGCACACATACATCCCAGAAGGAATAGTGCAAAGAGGAGGGAACCAGTGTCTTTTCAAGGATGCTCAGTGAAAAGACAAGAGGCAGTAGGCACACACTGAAATACAGGAGATTGCCTCTGCACATCAGCAAATGATTTTTTACTGTGAGGGCGACTGAACCACGGCACAGACTGCCCAGAAAGATTGTGGAGCCTGGATCTTTGAAGACATGAAAAGTACACCCAGATATAATCCTGGGCAAGAGGCTCTAGGTAGCCTGGTTTAAGCAGGGGGGTTGGACCTGGTGAGCCCCACTGACGCCTTCCACTCTCGTTCATTCTGTGCTAGTGAATTCTCTTAGAGATGCATTTCAAGCACTGGCATGACAAAGATCTGTGCAGAGAGAGATCCAAATGGACATGGGATCTAAGTTCCTTAAGTAGTGCTCAAGAAGAATGCAAAACTCTGGGATAAGTGTCTCTTCCATAACTGAATCCCTTTCATGGGAAAATTCCCCAGCTATAGAAAGATCTTCTGATAGGCATGCTTAAGACTGACACTGGCTGAGCAAATTTCTCCCTATGTGTGTTTAAGACCAGTTAGGATCTTCACCAATAGTGTTGTCAACATAGTCACAGAATGTATATTGTTAAGAAGGGACAACTTACATCAGAATGGCAAATATTGGTCCACAAAATGTATTAATGTATGGGAACTATCTACTTGGGTTGAAAATAAAAAGAAAGAGTTAGTCTTTATTTATCAATTTCATCCCAATATTGATAAGGTAAGAAAAAGACCTTAGTCCTTAACCTTCTTAACTCAAACAAAGATTTTTAAAAATTCCTTGTAAAAAATGTATCCTAATTATCAGACTATGAAACAATTTTAGTTGGGAAAAAAGTTCCAAAATTGTGTAGATAGTGGTAAAGAAGCCAAGAAAATAGGTAAGAAACAAAAAGAGAGCAAAAGAGTCAGCTTCAGTCTGCAAGCTCGTTCTAGAAGTAATCTGCTAGAAAAAGGAACCCCCAGTTGAATTTCCAATGTATTCATGCACTTGATTCAGTAACTAGTCAATGTAAAAACCAATCCTTTTGTACGACTTCTCCCAGCAACAAAAACTCCAGCAGCTTGACACCACCATCATGCCTGTCCCAGATGTACTTTAAAAGAAATGATCCTTTCTTGAAACTCTGTTTGCATAAAAGTTGCAAGACATTGGAGGGATTCTCCACATTCTCATTTCTCCGTGTGGCTTGAAAGTATATTTGATAAAATATGCAACAAAGCATATGATTTATAAGGTAGGGTAAAATGGATGATTTGGGAATTGATCTCTTGTTGATATTAAACTTCATATCCACTCTCTGTGAAGTTTCTAAAACAAATGATGGAGCTGAGGCATGAATCTGCCACAACAAGTGTTAAGCAAACATACACACTCCCCTTCACATGCCCCCCTTCCACACACACCTAGGCCCACGCAGAGGTCAGCATAGCAGATGATGAACACCTTGGAAAAGACCGAAATGCTAAATACCTCTCTTTGTGGGCAAAATAGCTGGTGCAACAATTCAAATATCTGGTGTAAAAATTCTGTTTAATATCTACTTCCTATTTAAAACACAGCTTTTCATTTAATTATATGTAGGGAATATTTTCATATTATTTGTTTCTTTACAATTACTTCATTCTCATGTGTTGTATGTCTAGGAATATTTTCTTCTAAAGATAGAAAAAAATAGATAATATCTTTTCAGAAGAAAACATTGGTTTATACAATTTTAAACCATCATGATATGGAAGAATTCTTTTGTCCCTCACTAAGGTGGAAGAACTATTTGGATCACAGATCATTTACAATGAAATACTTTACCTTTTTAAGATGCTTTCAGTCAATTTTATATCCTCATTGCTTATTCATTGTAAACAGTAATTTTTCAGTGAAGGGAAAGTGTGTGGTATATCTGCATTATGTTCAAACCCAATTCCTACTAAAGGCCAGGCTGAACCCCAGTAAATAATGTCCTGAATGATATTTTGCCGCCTTCTTTGGCACTTCATGAAATCCTAACATGAGGAAGTGTGGAAATACAGAGATTTTGTCCCATGTAGAAACCCATCCCATGTATTTTATGCTGTAATTCTTCTCTCTTTTAAAATTTGCTATCTTCTGCATAGTTTTCATTAACCTGTTACAGTAGTGAAAATCACAGATCAAGGTAATTTTGTAACACTTTGATTTTACCCCAAGAGCTGAGGGAAAACTTGCTCCTATACTTCAATCTGAGTTTCTTCTAGATTCAAACTTTGTTTCTCTACCATCAAGAGTCTCCTGTGTTGCTGCTCAAAGCCCCATCCAACCTGACCTTGAATACTTTCAGGGATGGGACACCCACTACTTCTCTGGGCAACCTGTTCCAGTGTTCCATCACCCCCACAGTAAAAAATGTCTTCCTTTCATCTAATATGTGTCAGAAGTATTAAATCTAGGCATATAAACTTTGAGGAAAGGTTTGAAATTCTTTTGATTTGAATCACATTTTATATGAATACTGACTTACAGGTGACTAAAATATGTTGATGGGCATTTGAGCTGACACTTTTTGAAAAGGTGCATGGAATTTAAAATTAAAACCAGCACCATTAAAAGCTTTGTGCCGTTTTCTTTTTCCTCTGGTATTCAAAATTGCATATATCAAATATCTGTGCTTCATACAAAGCTCTTAGACACTCTCAGAAAAAAGCTTTTCTTTCAGACTAAGTTGCAGTTTACGTAGAACACTAGTACTAGTGAAGGTTTTTCTGGGCATAGGGGGAACACCTTCTCATTGGATTTGTGTGCAGAATGCATTTTATCCAAACTGGAAAATTGATCCCAGCTGTGTTCTAGTCATCATTCTTACTGCATCAGGCCTGAAGATTCTGTGAAAAGTAGCCTGTGGACCTTGAACATAGCTCATGTGAAACAGATGAGAGGCGATGGAGAAGTTGAGGGAGAGAATAAAGAGCATATGGCCCAGTACAGACTAACAATTGTTTGGCACCCTTTAAAGGCTGTGTTTGACAAGCAGGGCTGAAGCAGGTCTGCAAAATATCCGGGAGATCAAAATCCATTGAAGCAAATTGCCCTGGCCAGTCACCTTGCTGCCGATAATTCCCTCTCCATACCAGCTGATCAGGCCTAACAATGCTGCTGCAGAAGTATTGTGAAAAAGGTAGGCATATTTTCACAGATGCAGGGGAAAATCCCCTTGGATGATGGTTCCAAGGGATTACTTGATGGAGCAAGTTATGTACCCTTATCTACCGTGCAATATCTAAGTTGGTGAGTTCACTATCTGTCAGCATCACTTTAGAAAATAAATGTTTGATGCACAAAAAAATATTTCATATGTCCTGTCTACCTGCTTCATTTCAACCAATGAATAGGCTACGTTCCATCAGCAAAGGGTTTATGATCCTATGTTTCTTTAAACTGTGGTAATTCTTTATTTTTTTCTAAATCAGACACTGTCTATTCATAAGATTCAGATGTCCATGGCAGGAGTGTAATTAAATTCACATGTTAAAAAATAACCTTCTTCTTGTTATCTTTTTTTAAATTACTGACATGTAACATCAGTCTGAGAGCTGAAGAAAACCCCTTCATTTGCTGTTTGCCAAGTATCATCTATGTGATACAAATTCTGCTTGAGAAATCACACCCGTGGATTGCCATGTAGCACTACTAGTAATGCTTTCACAACCTTTTCTTCATCATTAGGTCTTTTGGTGAAGTGAATGATTAGAACATAAGCAAGGGCATTTGTTCAAGATGCTCCAGAAAGAGCTGTGGTCTGTTCTCTTCTTTGCTGCCTATGTTAGCACTGAGCTGCAAAAAATGAAAGATTACTAGGAAAAGTGTTACTTTCAGTCTAAACTTGTAAATGATGTTTGGAATACCCTGTTAAATGACAAGGTGCTCTTTTAAAATATGGCATCTTAAGGGAAAATGTCAGCTTTAAAAAGGTTTTGAGACAGTTGCTTCTGGAAAAAAAAAAAAAAAAACCAACAAAAGAATTGGAGGCATCTAAGGTCTTTAGGCATACTATTTTGAAGATTGATTCAAACCACAGTTTCTTCATATAGGAAGAGCAGAGGACCATAGATGCAACCCATTTGAAAATGGATTTCTATATGTTTCTGGTTGGGATTACCAGACATCATTTCTTGTGAAGTCGAGGGACTGCAGTTAGCACTCCAATAATTTCCTTCCCTGAAATTCAACTGCATTTGCTCCTTTTTCCAGAGTCCCCATTTATTAGTGAAGGTATGCTCTATCTATGCATTAGAATATTCCATTAGAGTGTGTGACTCATACTTGCTAGTTAAAATTAGCTGGAACGGAATGGATAGTTACAGTTGCTTGTATACAATAGTCTTATTTTGGCAAGTTTTCTTTAGACAATGTTGAAGCAGCACTAGCAAATAGGAAGTACAGCTTGCAGCAGGGAAGGACACTCTTCTGCTTTCTCAAGTTTCCTGTAGTTAAATAGACGCCAAAAGGCTTTTCCTAGTACTACTACTGTCTTGTAGGAATACTTGATCTAATCCTATCTTTGATCAAATTATGAATGGGTTACTTTTCTACAAGGCAGAACATTTTTCTTTTAATAATATGTATTTTGTAAGGTGGAAACATGAACTTGTGCACCAGTCACGTGGAATGTACTCCTTATTAAGTTTCACAACCTTCTTTAGAAAATATTGACTGTGTGTAACTTCAAAAGAAGAATTCTGGGCATCTTCATTCTATTGATGTAATTGTTTTTCTGCCATGCTGGTATTGTTTTCTATCATTTTTACCAACAGAAATATTTTTCCCTGACACCTATGGAAAAGACCTATGTTTACTCAACAGTGCGGCATCAGTACATTGTTTAGAATGATTTCAACATGGTCCCAAACATATCGGACAGCTAGACAGCAGAGGTTAGCAACAGGGAATGGGAATAACTTCTGAACCGTTTCAGTAGATTTCCCAGGAAGGGAAAATTGCTTTCTGCCACTGCAAATTTTCCCAGAGATTTTGTCTGGTTAAGAGTTGCATCAAAAGAGTATTTTTGCACAAACCTTGGGGCAAGCTCTGTCTCCGATTTACTAGTGAATGCAAAGAGGGTGAAAGTGCTGCTTCAAAGCCCTCTGTGTGCTTTCTGTACCAAGAGGGGGGGTGACCCCAGAAATAAGTTTTGATCTCTCTTCAGAACACAAGGCATGTCATCACCTCATTCATCTTCTTCTGGGACTCATAGCATCTTAAGACTAAGAAGCTCTCTTGCTTGCTGAAGTGCGTTCAGCAAAAAAACCTTGTCTCATCAGCAAATTTGAACACAACTACAGTCGAGTCAATTCCAATGCTGGCAGGGCAATACTCTACCCCACTAGTAACACGCCACTATTAGAAGACTGTGTAAAACTATTTTTGTACAAAGTAATCGGAGGGAAAAATAGAATTGGGAAGAACTGCACATTGTTCTGGAAAAAAGTCTCCTGCCTCAGTCTTACAGACATCATTTGCTGGTATCATTTTTAATAGTTGGGGCTTTTTAAATTTTGTAGAAGAAAAAATATTACTGCACCTTTATGTTTCCTTAATAGAAGTACAGCCATTTCTTAATAGATTAGAAGTAAGCCATTTGAATATGTACAAATGGTCTTTTCAAATACATATGCTATAGCACACTGTGAAAGTAATCTAAAGGTTTAAAAAGATTTTGGAAGAAAGTAAGTCTAAGGTGATAGAAGAAGAAGAAGAAGAAGAAAACAGCAGTTTTCTTCCGGTGAAAAAAAAACAAACGGAGGACCTTGTACAGTGGAGATGTATTATTTGACTTCCTGAAAAACTGAGTAGGTTTGCTATTGCCAATGGTTTTCATTAGGAAGGAAGAGATTCCTTTGGCAAAAAAACCCCTTCAAATTGACTTGACAAAAATGTTATGACACTTAACTTCACCAATCCTGAAGAAAAATTCTCATCACTTGATCTGGAAATCATGATGGTAATGGAGACAAGGATGTCTAAGCCATGCCATCAGGAACATAAAAAAGCATTAGAATGCAGGTAAGACTGAGCTCCTGAACTAGTGTGAAGAGAATGCAACAAAGACATTTTCCTTTAAGAGTCTTCAGGATGGAAGGCAGAGCAAATTTTTTCACGGGAAGTATTTCTGAATAGAATGAATCTTCAAAATAACATTGTTTTCCAAAACCTGTTTACAGTATCTCTTACCATGATACACAGTTCCTATGAATAGAAAAAGCAAAGCACTTTTTTCCAAACTGTTGTGCACTCTTAAGCAATCTACAATAAAAATAGTATTTTTTCATGCTGGGAATGATGTTAATTACAAAAAAGCCTTGTAGCACACTTGGCACTGTAGTCTCTTGATTAGCATAGCTTTTTATTCATCAAACACGTTTCACATTGACTATTTTTCTCTTTTAAATAACGGCGTCTTTGTACTTATGCAGCATCCATGAAGAATTTCTTGGGTGTTATTTTGTACCTGATCCTAAATGGCAGGTTCTGCATTCTGCCATCTGTCTAGCTTTGCCATTTGATGCAGCTTCTGAGAGGTATTTTCAGAATCGAGGACTACTTGCAAGAATGATGCTAAATCCATGCATTTTACTCCTTGGTTAATGCAAAACTATTTTTCCTTTACAGTTCAATGAGAACAGGAAAATAATGATGGTGAGTTCAATCCTTAGAGTAATACAAAGAGGACTATTATCATCATTAGAAACCAAGCAAGGTGTATTTATTGCACATGCAGTATACTCACTAATGCAAATTACCCTGTAAATTCAAAAGGAATCTGTATCATAGGAGTGGATGGAATGTTTCTATTGATATTTTGCTTAAAGCAGAAAATTAATTCTTTTGACAGCCAACTCATGATTGCAAGCTCACTTTCAACTACAGCTTTCAAACAGATGAAACGTGTCTGTTTCTAAAACGATACAGTACAGTACACAATAGCAAGTCAGGTCATAGACATTCAAAAGAAAAAAACAGATCAAAGGACACATTCATTCCCATCTACAAGCCCTCAAGAGTGTACAGGTCAAATGTCCCCAGAAAACTAGGCTGGTGGCGCAAATTCTCTATGTTGGCACCAGCAGAAGCAGCTGCTATCTTTATAGGATGCAATCTTGCTTACATCACCCTTCAGAGCAATCTTCTGTACCCCTGCCCAATACACCTTCTGCTCTATTCCTTGGACTTCACATTTGCATTTCTACAGAGTCCTGTCCTGCAAACTGACTCAAAGTTCAGGTAATAGATTTCCAAGATTTAGAAATGTTGTGTGAGGTTTATTTATTTCATATTTCCTTCCATCTAAGCAAACTGTAACTTTCGGAAGTGAAATATTTCGAGTATGTCACGTGTATTTTAATGTTAGCTCTGCTTCACATTCAAACTTCTCACAGACCCCTGTGATGCCTTGCTGCAAAAATATATAGCTGCCAAGGGTGGTTGTGGGAAGTTAGAATTGCCAGAAAACCATACAAACAATCTAACAATAGAGCCTTGGATTTCTGAATATAATTGCACCATGTAAAGTCAAAATATAATATTTAAATGACTTTATATAATGATGAGTGTGGGCTAGAGAGAATCCAGATAGAATTTTATTTTTTTAAACAGTTCCGGGAAAAACATGGCCTTGACTTGGAAGTATAGCACGAAATATTTTTATACAGCATGAGTTCTCATTACCTAATCATATGATTTGTAGACCTGAATTGGAAACCAGGAAATAAACAAAGAAAAATATTCAAGCTATAAAAGATGGGAGTTTAAAATTTTCTTTGTATTTCTGATTAAAGCTATTAGGTAGCTAAATGGTCACCCATGATTTTAAAAAGCATCTGGACATTAAAAATAGGTAAATTTCTGCGGGACTTGGATGTCAGCTATTCCTGAAAAGCTTTATTTCACCGCTTTCCAACCCTGAATCAATCCACTTAAACGCAGCTGTATTTCAGATGCTCAGTGGAACTGTCCATGTAATGCATATAGTTGAAAAATAGTCTGCAGAAAAAGCTAGATCCATTTGAAGATCTTTTTCTGTAAATGGTATTCACGTTATTTGTACAAACACACAGATGGGATTTCTGCTGTCTTCTTCAGGCCACTTCCTCCAGAGAGCTCTCCATCAAATCTCTCTAGTTCTACTCTTCTGGTGATCCAATGTCAGCACTGGGATGGTCCAAGTGCATGAATTACTGTCTGCTAGAGGTGCACCCCGAGGGCTTCTGTGTGCAGCATCACGTGAGCCCTACTAATGTCACCCTGTTGGTATAAACTGAGCTAGCTGGACCTTAAGGGACAAGATTGTGCACTGATATTGTAATAGAAATTAGGTACTAAGAAGGAGGCTGGAAGATTTAAATATTTCTGCCTCCAGCTTAAGCAACACTAAATCTTGGTCTTTATCTGAAAAACTAGGTGAATTAGCCTATTTGGCATTCCTATGCCAAAAATGTCAGTAATACAACAAGAACCGTCAAAAGAGTAACAATTCCAATCATTACTTTGTAAAAATAATTCATTGGAAGAAGTCGGGAAGAAGGATGAAACATGCCAATATCCTACCCTGAGAATCATTCTGTTGATTTGCACAGGTTTCTTATTATATACCCATCTAATGCATTGGACATGCATGCTTGTGATGACACAAATACTTGCAAAGCTTACCAGATAAACCATGTTCTCTTCAGACAGCAAAACATTGCTTGATGGTTGTGTTTGCTAATTACATTTAGACTCAATGTTCTTAAAGGTCTTTTCCAACCAAAGTGATTCCATCATTCTCTAAATCGCAGATCCTGCTTGTCTTGGTTTAGGGCAAATTTGGCAGCAATCCTCAAGAAGGGGTGATTTATTAAAAATATTGATCTAGTACTGATATCCAACTGTGACGGACCAAGGCTCTCTAACAGTTCAAAATTAGAAAGTGTATGTTTATTGCAACGCTGGGCAGCGTGCGGGATAGCTCCCAAATACACACTGTGATTTAGAGGTGATAACAGAGTCTTTTTATCTATACAAGTATTGAATACCCAAAAGACAAATACATATTCATAATTTAGGTACATCCCATCATTCCTCACTTCGTATGGTAATTAGTTCAAAAGCTATTAAGCACACGTAGTTTGTTCCTCAAAATGAATCGGTGGTCCCTTTCATGGGGAGGGGTTCCAAAATGAGGAAATAAATGAAGTCTTCCTGGTTCTGAACTTTCTACATTTTCAATGCAAATATGACAAATGAACCCATTGGTAGAACTCCCATTCCCCATCTTCAATTGGTTTCAGAACAGAGGTGGCCTACAATTGTCTTATGTTCCTAAAAGCTATTTATGAGTTTCTATATTCTTCATGATAAACCCAGCTAAGCAAACATGATGTTGACAAGCAATCAATTATTAGTTAACTACTAACTCTTAACTTCAACAAGGCCTACCTATTTATTTTGATAAACTCTAATAAGGCTTATCTCTAACTAAAACCTCAGCTCCTCTAAAATCCCTAAATTTCTTTAAAGTTTATGTCTCAGGGGGCCCCCCCCAGAAAGCCCACCTACACGGCCCCTCCCCTCAACTGGTCTGGGAAACATTTCCTCTGAGAGAAGTGGAAAAAATCTGTTTATTTACCAGGGAAAGCACCCCCCAGCACAAAAAATGAACAATACCAGATGACAAAACTCAATCGCCGCTCTGAAGAGACAACAAATTCAGAAAGTCTCTCCTGTGGATGCTTGCTCTGTTATCAATCCCTCCGGCACTAGGAAAGGCTGCTGCCCAGAGTAGGCCCCCATAGGCCACAAAGTGCAAGCTCTCAGTGCTCTCCAGGTCCCAGTCTGGAGCAGGTTTGAACAGTTCCAAGAAAAGGGAAAGAAAAAAGACAGTCCAGGGAAAACTCTGCCTCAGCCAGCTAAACCAACTGAAAAGCAAAGAACACTCTGTTCTGCTCCATCAGTGCCCAGACAACACAGTGCAGCACAGAATGTGGAGCAGTGTTGCTTTTAGAAGAGTGAGTGCAGCCTGTGATAACAAACTCCGTACTTCTTCTTCTCCCCACCTTTGCTCTCAGAAGCAGTCTTGAAGGCAGAGAATATAATATCCAGCATTAACAGAACAGATGGCTGGGGATACAACATCATAAAGTCACCCTAGGACACTGCTCTACTGAGATATGTCACCAGACTATGCTAAGACAAAGTTTTGGAACTGCTAATTAAAATTCTACTATCACAGTGAAGCTGAGGAGGAAACACAGCTCACTCCAGTTACCTTGTGGCATGCCAATACTTCCTTTCAATCACAATGGTTTTCGTCTTTAAGTCCGTGACATCACAGGCATAATTCAACATCTTTTGGGCAGGAAGGAAGATATTCTTCTTCTCATTATACTGATGGGTAAGCTGAAATGCAAAGCAGTTAATTCAAAGTGAAACAGCGATAAAGTCAATAGTAAAACTCACCACAGTTTTGTTTACCAACCCAAGTCCTTACGATCCCAAAATACAAGAACAGCTGTAAAAGCCTTGTGGTTTCTTAAATTTTTCCTATACCTACATGGGAGGGTAAGGGATAAATGATCCCAAACAATGGTAATCCACAACAAAGCATTCTTGACATCATATTCAGCTTTTGCATAGCGAGCTCTTCACCTGATCAAGTTATTCCATTGCAATAGTTTGGGGAGTATCTTAGAGGGCTGCCTGTTGTTGGTTTAAACCATCTTGATCATTCAGGAACCCAGTAGCAATGAGAAAGTTCAAAATAAGATAGTGCTACACATTGATTTTCCTATATGACAGACATATTTCTACAAGACAGAAGGCTGACCTAATGCTTCCCTACAACATGGCTGAAGTGGCATCCTGTTCCCCATAGGTTTTTCAGTTTAATTTTAGCAGCTTTCTTACTAGATTAATGAGCTGAACTAACTCAAAAAGGAATCAGATAAGTGCCAGAGCTTTAAAACAAACAACAACAACAACAACAAAAAAGATGCAAAATGGTGATTTGTGGGTGCGTTTGAAAACAGAAATTTTTTTGTATTTTTCATAGAGACATGGCATTCTCTAGAATGATATTGCTCCAACGGTTTGAGTTTGGTTTTCTTTTTCCCCCTCAATTGTAAATGTTATGCATTCTTTTTGGCCATTTCAGTAAATAGATTTTCTGATACGTGTGAAAGACAGTCTAAAGTTCCCCTCATTTGCCTCACGACCATTCCCAGGACAGACACTGGGACCCTAAAGACACCGATGGGAATTCTGGCCTGCCAGTAATGGATGAACACCAAAAATCCTGAGGCCCCTGAGCAGAATTCTGGCCTGCCAAGTGATTGTTCACAGCTGTGTCTTCAGTGACTGCTTCTAGCAGGGCCTGCCAAAGGGCGACCCGGCCTATATGCTTGCACCTGCTTCACGACAATAGACCAGGAATTTTCCCACCTCTTGGCCAGATGAACTTGCTGGGGCAACTTGGTAGCCCCCCCATGGAAAATCCTTCATCTCCACTACCAGCGTGAGGCACCGAGGTTGAAGCCCCCCTACCAAGGACTGAGACTGAGACACCTGTAATTCTGATGCAGGGGTGCTGGCCTGACTGAAGCAGGATGCCTGCTGAGTGTTGCCTACAGATGTGTTCACCGGACCTAGACTGGTTTCCCCCAGAAAGCAGTCCTGAAACAGTGGGTCCCACTCACTGCTGATACTGACTTATCCTGCTGAGAACATGGACTGTCTGTACCCGTCTTCAATATCTTTTTCCCCCTCAGCAATTTCAATAGACTTCTTCTTCTTCTTGATTGTATCTCAGCCATTTCAAGATTCTGTTTCCCCCCTCAGCAATGGACTATAATAGAACCTTGAGTTAACCAGGACTTGAGATCTTCCCAACGTGACTAGGCAAACTCTATCGGCTGGACTAAGAGGACTTAGTCTCTCCATGTTTGGTAGCTATACTCCTCTCTCTTTCTCCCCCTCTTTTTTATTCTTTTCCTCTCCCTGATTCCTTTCAGGCATTTGCTGTGGTCATTCTATAAAGGTGCATTTGTTTGGATTGATACTGCAATCCCCTTTCCAGGTTGTCTGTTGCACTCCGAGATCAGTTAACCAACCAACCAGTTAACCAACCCCTTGGTATCAGCGGATCGTGACAATACCTTCTTTCAAGCTGACATTGGTTCTAGTCCATATAAGCACACTGGTAGGTAAAAGTAGACTCTAAAAGATAACATTCAAAATGTATTTCCCTTGTCTTCCCATTAAAGCAAGTGAAGAAAGCAGACAGGAGATCTTCAGATAACATGCTATGCAAATTGAAAAGATTCTGTCCTTATTTGAAGCAACTGAGAAACTCACACAATGAAATACAGTTCAGACAGATCGAAGGGTCACAGATGATGTCAAATCTGTACTTTCAATGTTTGAATGAAGCAAGATTTCTTGAAGTACAATCCTATAAAATGAAGGTGAGTTTGCAGAAGCAATTGAACTGGGTCTGTTTTATAAACACAATGTTTTCTAAGTAACTGAGGATTCAGGAAGGCAACCTTGGAATTTAAAGGATTTAGAAAGATACAAATACCAAGACTGGCAGTTCATTAGCTTTAACAGTCTCTTCAAATAAGATCTATTTTTAACTTCTTCTTGTAGTAGGTCTGAAGACATTAGGAATGATGCAATAAAACAAAACAAACAACAAACCAAAACAAAACCAAAACAGCTTTCTCAAAAAGCTTGGAGAAACCAGAGAAATTATGATTTTTAGGGGTTAAGTAGTCCTTTAAAAGTTGTCTCTGGGAAAAGAGATAAAAAACCACTAATTGACTGTGGAGTATATTCCAAACCTGTCCTGAAGCATGTAAGGGACAAGAGCCTGTAATAAAACTACTGTGCTGGGTTCATCTGTTAAAAGCATTCCAGAATGGTTGAAATTATCAATCACATAATGTGGGATTAAAAAAAAAAAAAAAAAAAAAAGAAAAAAAGAAAAAGAAAAAAGAAGAAAGCATAGAGAAAAAAATATTTTGAACATGTTTTCCCATTCCCAGATGGCATAACAGCTTTATTTCATTTTGTTCCTAAGACTGATTAATAGCTTATGAAGTGTTTTACAATTGAGAGTGAGAGTGTTCACACTAACCATACAATTTGGATGGATCTCTTTTACTTTGCACAGCAGCAGATACGGTTTAGCACTCCACAGTTCAGTCCCCGAAAGTGAATGGGTGTGGCAGATTTAACCTAACTGGCCAGTCCACCAGAATGCTTAATTATCTTGGAAAATGCTTTGCTCTGTCTCATTATCTGGACATGTCTCTCTAGCTCCGCTTTGAGCTCCTTGATCTTTCATCTACAGGATGAGATCCAATTTAGCTTAGCAAGGACATAGCCTTTCAAAACCACATCTTTTATCTTCTGCATTCATACAAGTACATTTCTACTGCAGGGAACCCTGTGGAAGATCCTAGTTGTTTTGTTTCTCAGATAGTTGTTGCATAAAAGAGCTCTTCTTTTAATTTTTTCCCTGCTAAAGTATAGGCTCTGTACTTAACTGATTGTGATGCTAACTCATTATCATCTATTCTTCAGTCGTACAGAGTAGGCAGCAAAGTTTTCTTCTGAAGACATTCATTTAATGAGAAATGCTGAAGGTCTGACTTTAGTTGCAAAGGTCACTGATTGACCGGTTGCAAAATTGTTAAGTCTAGTAAGAGCAGGAAAAGTGTGCTGTTGCTGTGCCTGTAAATGTCGTGTCAGCTGCTGTTGGGATAAAAAGCATGAGCATAAGAAAAGATATCTGCATGGATAGAAAAGAAATTTGTTTTGATTTCTGCACAAGAGGAAGTATGAAGCACTTATTTCAGTGGCTAAGACAGTATCATCATTGGGCCAGTTCTCTTCAACATCTTTTGAACAACCTGGACACAGCACTTGAAGGAATATTAAGACAGTTTGCCAAAGACACTACATTGGGAGGAGCTGTGAACTAACTCCCTTGAGGGCACAGAGACCTTGCAGAGAGATCTTGCCAAATAGGAGAGATGGGCAATTCTTGCTGGCCGGGAGTCTATGCACAAATCACAAAAGGGGCGGGACTGCTGGGGACGGCGTCTCAAGCTGGTTTTTTTCCAGCATCAGTCTCATGACATGGTGATGACAATGGGAAGCTGCCAGCAGCTCACGTCCCCAGCAGCAGACAAAGAACTTAATGTTACAACTTACTTGAAAAGTTTTTTGACCAATCACACAAAGCAAAAGCATATTGACAGTACTTCTGTCCAATCACTATAAAGACATGTACCTGGGCTTAGAACGATGCTCGCTTCTTTCGAATAAAAGACCTGCTTGTAAGCCTTAAGATACAACGCACAGAGCTCCATTATTAAGCTTAGAACTACCTAACATCGCGCTAGATATACTTTGCTGTAGCTTAGGGAGTTATTCTAGACAAGCATTAATACACAGACCATTGTTCCATTTGTCCTTACTTTTCTACTTCTCATCTAATTTTTCTGCTGACAAACCTTATGACTACTGCTTAGCTCCAATGACAGTTCTGCTGTCTCTGAGGCCTTCCTTTTGCAGCTTTCCCAAACCCCTCTGTTTTTGAGGATTCCCACAGGCAATCACCAACCAGATGGAGTGGAACAAGGGCAAGTGCTGGATTCAGCACCTGCAACAGGGCAATCCTGGTGGGTGTATAGACTGGGGAGGGAGCAAGAGGCTGGGAGAAGCACTGCAGAAAGGGACCCAGGCTCCTGGCCAATGGCAAGCTGAATGTGCATCAGCAGTGCCCTGGCAGCCAGGAGGGCCAAGCCTGTCCTGGGGTGCATCAGGCACAGTATCACCAGCTGGGCAAGGAAGGGGATTGTCTTGCTCTGCTCTGCTCTGCTCTGCTCTGCTCTGCTCTTCTCTGCTCTGCTCTGCTCTGCTCTGCTCTGGGGCGGAATCACCTTGGTATTAGAAAGTCCTCAAATGAGGTCTACAAAGACAGGACTCAAAGAAATGGCATGCAGCTGAGTCAGGGGAGGTTTAGGTTGGGTATCCGGAAAAAGTTTTTAACCAGAGAATGGCTGGGCACTGGAAGAGTCTTTCCAGGGAGTGGTCACACCATCACACCTGTCTGAGTTTGGGACATTGCTCTCAGGCATATGGTGTGATTCTCAAGGATGGCCCCAGGCAGGGCCAGGAGTTGGACTGATGATGATCCTGATGGGGTCCTTCCAATTCAACAGATTCAATGACTCAATGGTTCTGTCCTGGCCACTCAAGGTATATTGCTTGGTCTCATCAGATTTTGATCTGCTCTTGTTGGTCAGACTTTGTCCCTACTGGCTAATGATATTTATCACAAAAGACAAAGTGCCTTTTCTCAATTTTCTCAAGCAATTGGAACATGCGCCTTAGAATCCTAAAAAAGTCTTTTCTTTGAAACAACACTGTAGTGTTTTTCAGTGCCCAGTAGTCTTTCCAGATCTTAAGGAGAAAGAAGGCAAAATGAGGGGACGTATTACAATGAATGATTGTCAATTTTCCGGTTCTTTAGCAGTATATTTGTACTTCCACTATTCTTTGCTGTAAAATCATGGTTTTCTATAGTATCCAATTTTCTAGCAAGACACATTTCTGCAACTGAGCCCATCAGTCATTGTGAAAATATATTGTCAAAAGTACAAAACATATGAATAGGCAGTGACAAGTGAGGGAAAAAAGAAGTATGAGAAGCAGCTGCATGATACTAAAGTGAGACAAGAAGGAGGAGAAGGTGCTCCAGTTGACACAGCAAAGAATCCCCCACAGTCCCTGGAGGACATCATCATCAAGCAGGTTGTCTCCCAGCAGTCCCTGGAGAACCGTGGAGGAACACAATGGAGCTCGTGGGGAGCTCCATTGCACAGCAGGTGAATGTGCTTTGAAGGAAGCTGCAGCTTGTGGAGGGAGGGAGGGCCAGAAAAGCATCCTTGACCTCTTGGAAGAGTGGAAGAGTACGTGCAAATCTTAAACAGCTGCTAACTCTAATCTATTCTCTTTCCACTTCTTGTCTTAGGTAAGTAAGAAGACAACCCAAGAATTAGAAGCCTAAATTCTTTTGCTTGAGGCTCCCATTCTTTCTGCCATTCTCTTAAAATTTAGTTTGAAGTAAAACTCATGATAAAGTTCTTAAGGCTTGATGTTCAGGCTTGTTTCAGAAAATAGGGAGTGCAAATAACTCTTGTCACTGTCATTTTTTTCATAGAAGGAAAAAAGGGAAATTACTGGTTTTCAAGGACTTACAGAAATCCATTGGTAACGGTGGTGAGACTGAAGAGTTTAATTAATCTGAAAAGAGAATGTCGTGGAGCTACCTCAGCGCTGTACAAGTTTTTTTACCAGGAAGTCTAGACTTTTAAACAGACTAAGGACACAATAGTTATCTCTGGGAATATTTTAGTATGTATAGTACATTCATCTTTAAGTAGTTCTATCTGTTTGACAGTTATGACTTAGGCTTTAAATTTGATGTGAAAAGAAATATTTGTGATTCAGATCATTTCCATTTCTGAAGCATTTCAGTTGTTGACTGTTTTTGCTGTCTCCTGAGGGCGGGAAAATAGTCTTTGTACCAATACTGAAACAAACTAGATGGAAAAATTTGTTTTCCTCATTCTTTTCTGTCTATTTGAACAGGCACAGCAGCAAGACCACTGCTATGCGTCTGAGTGGCCCTTCCACTCCTGGAGGACAAACTTGTAGTGGCTAGTATGTTATTTGCACACATTTCTGATGCCGTCTGTTAACTGTTGTGCAGAAAGATCTGTCAACCTTTTTCACAGGAGGACACTTCTGAATTGCTTCACTTGTCTCTGAAGCAGAGAACTAAGCTGGCACTCCATTTCTGAGATCTTGCTGCGTTAGCCCCCAAACCCATTTCTTTCAAATGCCTTTTACTTTCAACCAAAGCACTTCATTACTTCATGATGTAATCTCTTGTTCTTAATGTTCGGGGGATTGTTTTAGACTGATAAGACCATATTGCAGTAAGCAGGTAGAACATCTATCTTAAGCAGTATCCATCACTTGGCTTTGGTTCATGTATCATAACATCTGCAAGGAATGTCATTTACAATCAATGGATGGGCTGGGGTAACGGGCCACAGGTTTAGGAATCTTTCTCCAATTAATTTTGCGTTAAAATTTAGCTCTTATCATTTCAATTGTGTCTTTATTAAAACAATCATCTATTTATTACCTGTACCACAATGAACTGTGTACCTGTACCACAGTCAACAGGGGTTGAGCATCCTACAACAATTCCAAGAAGAAGAATGGTCTGAGCCCCCAGTGCAGCACATGAAGTCTGTCATCAAGTCAGAGTCCCGCAGGCGTTTTCTCAGCCTGGAGAAGAGCAGACTCTGGGCAAATTGTTAGAGCAGCTCTCCAGTAGCTGAAGACAGCCTACCAGAAGGAGGCAAGTGAGCTACACAAGGGCACGGAGCAATAGGAAAAGTGTGGATGGCTTTAAAACCTGAAGAGTATAGGTTTCCTTTGGCTATTGGGAAGAAATTCCTTGCCAAGATGGTTGGGAGACACTAGAACATGTTGTGGGTGACCAATTCCTGGAAGTGATCAAGGCCAGCTTGAATGGGTCTTTGAGCTTAAGGCGGTCTAGTGGAAGGTGTCCCTGACAATGACATGGTGGGGAGGAGGTAGGTGAATTTAAGGTCCCTTCCAAAGCCAACCATTCCATTATTCTATGGTAATCATTCTGTACAGTAGCAGTAAGAAGTTGAAGCTAGAAATAACATATTCATGCTGAGAAACTGCTATCCAATGAGTTGAACTGTTTGGGTCTCACATTTATGTGCCATTTAGCAATACTATATCTAATATCTAGTCCTCGCTCTTTATCATACACGCAAGTATTTTATCATCTTTAACGTTTCTGACATTTGGGAATTTTCTTCCCTTCTCTTTCTTTCTTTCTTTCTTTCTTTCTTTCTTTCTTTCTTTCTTTCTTTCTTTCTTTCTTTCTTTCTTTCTTTCTTTCTTTCTTTCTTTCTTTCTTTCTTTCTTTCTTTCTTTCTTTCTTTCTTTCTTTCTTTCTTTCTTTCTTTCTTTCTTTTTCTTTCTCTCTTTCCTTCTTTCTTTTCTTTCCTTCCCCCACTTCCTTCCTTCACTGCCTTCCTTCCACTATGTCCTTCTTTCTGCCACGTCCTTCTGCCACTTCCTTCCCTCCCTCCCTCCACTTTGATGTTAATTTGCAAACTGTCCAGTAGTTACAGGAAATTACTCTTCTTAAATATCATTTTGAAGCTTAGAAATGAATAACAAAATTGTGTCAAACCATGGCATTTAAAAGCCACCTGAAAGTGAGAACTAGCTATTGAAAAGACAAAAATACAAAAATGAAATGATGGAGTGGATGGTTTTAAGGGATATTCTTTGTATTGCTTTGCTACAAATGAGGATCTCAATTTTTACACCTTCTAAAAACACATCTTGAAACTTACTACTTTCCGTGACAAAAATATTTCCAAAACAAGGAAATTGATTTATGCAGATGGAAATATCATCTCCCAAATAGTCATCATCAAGTCCAAAAGATTACCCTGCTTTTACGTAGTAAGCTTTATGGAGATTTCTATTCTCACACAAACCAAGAAGAATCTTTCAAATGACTAGAAAATCTTTAAAAGCAAAATAACCTTGAAGAAAAAAGATCCAAAAAAGAGCCGGGAATTAGATACGTCCACACTTGTTACATGTTGGTTACTAATATTGGCTCTAGTTTGTTGGCGAGTACACTTCCCATTCACGCACGCACGCACCCCTCTTCCTCCTGCACACAGATGTGTGATATTGGGTCTCAAAGAATGGACTATTTTCTCTTAGATAGGTTTTGGTTCTCAAAGTCAAAGCGTAGTCTTCCTGGCTCTATTACCAGGATTTTGTTCCGGGAAGGGAATGTGCTTGTGCCTGTTAGAAATGGGGAGGAGGGGACAGAAAGCAAAGCCATTTGAAGACAACCTGCAGCATAACTAAGAAAGTGGGGTGCTTCTTGACTGCACAGCAAAAGAAAGATCGGGAGTAAAATGGAGGAAAACTTGAGGTGCTGATAGAGTTTCTCCTTGTGACAGCTTTCAAACGGACAGAAAACAGCACTTCCTCATTCTCCTGCCTTTTCAATTCACATTAACATTGGAAGAAAAGGGGTTTTGGACAACTTTCTTTTGCTTCTTGCCTAACACTCTGCTGACACTCCGTGCAACTTCCAGAAAAAGATCCGGGATGCTTTTTGTACTGGGAGAGTTTCTCCTTGCGAGACCTAGTAGAAAAGCTTTTTGCTAAGATGTAGGCGACAAGAGACGCAGATTCAGAGATACGGAGCTCTCCGAAGGTAAGGACCGCTCCCGGGCGTCTTTCCGCAGAAGCCGTGCTCCGGAGCGCAGCGCGACCGGCACAATGCTCTGTGTGCAAAGAAGCGGCTTCTTCGCCTCCGGGAGACGGAGACCGCGGCCGCGTCTTTAAAAGTGAAGAAAAAAGTCGCACAACATGGGGATTGTGTGTGCAGCTCTCAAACCTAAAGAAAACAGTACCTTACCACTCTCCGGCCTTTTCCATTCACATTACCATTCCAAAAGAAGGAGTTTTGGACAACTTTCTTTTGCTTCTTGCTAAACACTCTGCAGACCTCCGTGCAACTTCTAGAACAAGAGCGGAGATGCTTTCCATACTGGCACAGTTGGTCCTTGCAAGACATAGTAAAAAAGCTTTTTGCTAAGTTTTATGCGACCAGAGAGGCAGAAGGCAGAGTAAAGAGCTCTCCGAAACTAAGCCCCCTGCCAGGGCGTCTTTCGTCAGAAGCCGCTCTCCGGAGAACACCGCCACCGGCACAATGCTCTGTGCGCGAAGAAGCCACTTCTTCGCCTCCGGGAGATGGAGAGAACGGCCGCTTCCCAAAGGCGAAGATGCAAGCCGCAGCACACGGATATAGCGTGTGAAGCTTTCAAATTGATAGAAACGAGTACATTAGCATTCTCCTGCCGTTTCATTCACGTTATATTCGAATAAAAGGAGTTTCGGGACACTATCTTTTTCATCTTCTTAAACACCCTGCAGTCCTCTGTGCAACTTTTAGAAGAAGATCGGGGATGTTTTCTTTCCTGGCAGAGTTTCTCTTTGCAAGATATGGTGGAAAAGCTTTTTGCTGAGTGTTGAGCGGCAAGACACGCAGAAGACGCAGATACGCAGCTCTCCGAAGCTAAGTGCCGGTCCCGGGCTTCTTTCGGCAGAAGCCGCTCTTAGGTGCTCACCGCGACCGCCACAATGCTCTGTGTGCAAAGAAGCCGCTTCTTCGCCTCGGGAGACACTGCGAGCGGCAGCTTCCCAAAGGCGAAGATGCAAGCCGCACCATGCAGGCACAGTGTGGGCTGCATTCAGACTTAGAGAAACCAGTACTTTACCACTCTCCTGCCTTTTCCGTTGTTATATTCTATTGGAAAAGAACGAGTTTTGGACAACTACCTTTCATTCTTGCCAAACTCTTTGCAGACCCCCGTGCAAGCTTTAGAACAAGATTTTGGATGTTTTCTTTCCTGGCAGAGTTTCTCCTTGCAAGATATGGTGGAAAAGCTTTTTGCTGAGTGTAGAGCGGCAAGACACGCAGAAGACGCAGATACGCAGCTCTCCGAAGCTAAGTGCCGGTCCCAGGCTTCTTTCGGCACAAACCGCTCTCAGGAGCTCCCTGCGCTTGCCACAATGCTCTGTGTGCGAAGAAGCCGCTTCTTCGCCTGCGGGAGAATCGGCGAGCGGCAGCTTCCCAAAGGCGAAGATGCAAGCTGCAGCACACAGGCACAGTGTGGGCAGCCTTCAGACTTAGAGAAAACAGTACTTTACCACTCTCCTGCCTTTTCCATGGTTATTCTATTGGAAAAGAACGAGTTTTGGACAACTACCTTTCATTCTTGCCAAACTCTTTGCAGACCCCCGTGCAAGCTTTAGAACAAGATTTTGGATGTTTTCTTTCCTGGCAGAGTTTCTCCTTGCAAGATATGGTGGAAAAGCTTTTTGCTGAGTGTAGAGCGGCAAGACACGCAGAAGACGCAGATACGCAGCTCTCCGAAGCTAAGTGCCGGTCCCAGGCTTCTTTCGGCACAAACCGCTCTCAGGAGCTCCCTGCGCTTGCCACAATGCTCTGTGTGCGAAGAAGCCGCTTCTTCGCCTGCGGGAGAATCGGCGAGCGGCAGCTTCCCAAAGGCGAAGATGCAAGCTGCAGCACACAGGCACAGTGTGGGCAGCCTTCAGACTTAGAGAAAACAGTACTTTACCACTCTCCTGCCTTTTCCATGGTTATTCTATTGGAAAAGAACGAGTTTTGGACAACTACCTTTCATTCTTGCCAAACTCTTTGCAGACCTGCGTGCAAGCTTTAGAACAAGATTTTGGATGTTTTCTTTCCTGGCAGAGTTTCTCCTTGCAAGATATGGTGGAAAAGCTTTTTGCTGAGTGTAGAGCGGCAAGACACGCAGAAGACGCAGATACGCAGCTCTCCGAAGCTAAGTGCCGGTCCCGGGCTTCTTTCGGCACAAACCGCTCTCAGGAGCTCCCTGCGCTCGCCACAATGCTCTGTGTGCGAAGAAGCCGCTTCTTCGCCTCCGGGAGAATCGGCGAGCGGCAGCTTCCCAAAGGCGAAGATGCAAGCTGCAGCAAACAGGCACAGTGTGGGCAGCCTTCAGACTTAGAGAAAACAGTACTTTACCACTCTCCTGCCTTTTCCATGGTTATTCTATTGGAAAAGAACGAGTTTTGGACAACTACCTTTCATTCTTGCCAAACTCTTTGCAGACCCCCGTGCAAGCTTTAGAACAAGATTTTGGATGTTTTCTTTCCTGGCAGAGTTTCTCTTTGCAAGATATGGTGGAAAAGCTTTTTGCTGAGTGTAGAGCGGCAAGACACGCAGAAGACGCAGATACGCAGCTCTCCGAAGCTAAGTGCCGGTCCCGGGCTTCTTTCGGCACAAACCGCTCTCAGGAGCTCCCTGCGCTCGCCACAATGCTCTGTGTGCGAAGAAGCCGCTTCTTCGCCTGCGGGAGAATCGGCGAGCGGCAGCTTCCCAAAGGCGAAGATGCAAGCTGCAGCACACAGGCACAGTGTGGGCAGCATTCAGACTTAGAGAAAACAGTACTTTACCACTCTCCTGCCTTTTCCATGGTTATTCTATTGGAAAAGAACGAGTTTTGGACAACTACCTTTCATTCTTGCCAAACTCTTTGCAGACCCCCGTGCAAGCTTTAGAACAAGATTTTGGATGTTTTCTTTCCTGGCAGAGTTTCTCCTTGCAAGATATGGTGGAAAAGCTTTTGGCTGAGTGTAGAGCGGCAAGACACGCAGAAGACGCAGATACGCAGCTCTCCGAAGCTAAGTGCCGGTCCCGGGCTTCTTTCGGCAGAAGCCGCTCTTAGGTGCTCACCGCGACCGCCACAATGCTCTGTGTGCAAAGAAGCCGCTTCTTCGCCTCGGGAGACACTGCGAGCGGCAGCTTCCCAAAGGCGAAGATGCAAGCCGCACCATGCAGGCACAGTGTGGGCTGCATTCAGACTTAGAGAAACCAGTACTTTACCACTCTCCTGCCTTTTCCGTTGTTATATTCTATTGGAAAAGAACGAGTTTTGGACAACTACCTTTCATTCTTGCCAAACTCTTTGCAGACCCCCGTGCAAGCTTTAGAACAAGATTTTGGATGTTTTCTTTCCTGGCAGAGTTTCTCTTTGCAAGATATGGTGGAAAAGCTTTTTGCTGAGTGTAGAGCGGCAAGACACGCAGAAGACGCAGATACGCAGCTCTCCGAAGCTAAGTGCCGGTCCCAGGCTTCTTTCGGCACAAACCGCTCTCAGGAGCTCCCTGCGCTTGCCACAATGCTCTGTGTGCGAAGAAGCCGCTTCTTCGCCTGCGGGAGAATCGGCGAGCGGCAGCTTCCCAAAGGCGAAGATGCAAGCTGCAGCACACAGGCACAGTGTGGGCAGCCTTCAGACTTAGAGAAAACAGTACTTTACCACTCTCCTGCCTTTTCCATGGTTATTCTATTGGAAAAGAACGAGTTTTGGACAACTACCTTTCATTCTTGCCAAACTCTTTGCAGACCCCCGTGCAAGCTTTAGAACAAGATTTTGGATGTTTTCTTTCCTGGCAGAGTTTCTCCTTGCAAGATATGGTGGAAAAGCTTTTTGCTGAGTGTAGAGCGGCAAGACACGCAGAAGACGCAGATACGCAGCTCTCCGAAGCTAAGTGCCGGTCCCGGGCTTCTTTCGGCACAAACCGCTCTCAGGAGCTCCCTGCGCTCGCCACAATGCTCTGTATGCGAAGAAGCCGCTTCTTCGCCTGCGGGAGAATCGGCGAGCGGCAGCTTCCCAAAGGCGAAGATGCAAGCTGCAGCACACAGGCACAGTGTGGGCAGCCTTCAGACTTAGAGAAAACAGTACTTTACCACTCTCCTGCCTTTTCCATGGTTATTCTATTGGAAAAGAACGAGTTTTGGACAACTACCTTTCATTCTTGCCAAACTCTTTGCAGACCTGCGTGCAAGCTTTAGAACAAGATTTTGGATGTTTTCTTTCCTGGCAGAGTTTCTCCTTGCAAGATATGGTGGAAAAGCTTTTTGCTGAGTGTAGAGCGGCAAGACACGCAGAAGACGCAGATACGCAGCTCTCCGAAGCTAAGTGCCGGTCCCGGGCTTCTTTCGGCACAAACCGCTCTCAGGAGCTCCCTGCGCTCGCCACAATGCTCTGTGTGCGAAGAAGCCGCTTCTTCGCCTCCGGGAGAATCGGCGAGCGGCAGCTTCCCAAAGGCGAAGATGCAAGCTGCAGCAAACAGGCACAGTGTGGGCAGCCTTCAGACTTAGAGAAAACAGTACTTTACCACTCTCCTGCCTTTTCCATGGTTATTCTATTGGAAAAGAACGAGTTTTGGACAACTACCTTTCATTCTTGCCAAACTCTTTGCAGACCCCCGTGCAAGCTTTAGAACAAGATTTTGGATGTTTTCTTTCCTGGCAGAGTTTCTCTTTGCAAGATATGGTGGAAAAGCTTTTTGCTGAGTGTAGAGCGGCAAGACACGCAGAAGACGCAGATACGCAGCTCTCCGAAGCTAAGTGCCGGTCCCGGGCTTCTTTCGGCACAAACCGCTCTCAGGAGCTCCCTGCGCTCGCCACAATGCTCTGTGTGCGAAGAAGCCGCTTCTTCGCCTGCGGGAGAATCGGCGAGCGGCAGCTTCCCAAAGGCGAAGATGCAAGCTGCAGCACACAGGCACAGTGTGGGCAGCATTCAGACTTAGAGAAAACAGTACTTTACCACTCTCCTGCCTTTTCCATGGTTATTCTATTGGAAAAGAACGAGTTTTGGACAACTACCTTTCATTCTTGCCAAACTCTTTGCAGACCCCCGTGCAAGCTTTAGAACAAGATTTTGGATGTTTTCTTTCCTGGCAGAGTTTCTCCTTGCAAGATATGGTGGAAAAGCTTTTGGCTGAGTGTAGAGCGGCAAGACACGCAGAAGACGCAGATACGCAGCTCTCCGAAGCTAAGTGCCGGTCCCGGGCTTCTTTCGGCAGAAGCCGCTCTTAGGTGCTCACCGCGACCGCCACAATGCTCTGTGTGCAAAGAAGCCGCTTCTTCGCCTCGGGAGACACTGCGAGCGGCAGCTTCCCAAAGGCGAAGATGCAAGCCGCACCATGCAGGCACAGTGTGGGCTGCATTCAGACTTAGAGAAAACAGTACTTTACCACTCTCCTGCCTTTTCCATGGTTATTCTATTGGAAAAGAACGAGTTTTGGACAACTACCTTTCATTCTTGCCAAACTCTTTGCAGACCCCCGTGCAAGCTTTAGAACAAGATTTTGGATGTTTTCTTTCCTGGCAGAGTTTCTCCTTGCAAGATATGGTGGAAAAGCTTTTGGCTGAGTGTAGAGCGGCAAGACACGCAGAAGACGCAGATACGCAGCTCTCCGAAGCTAAGTGCCGGTCCCGGGCTTCTTTCGGCAGAAGCCGCTCTTAGGTGCTCACCGCGACCGCCACAATGCTCTGTGTGCAAAGAAGCCGCTTCTTCGCCTCGGGAGACACTGCGAGCGGCAGCTTCCCAAAGGCGAAGATGCAAGCCGCACCATGCAGGCACAGTGTGGGCTGCATTCAGACTTAGAGAAACCAGTACTTTACCACTCTCCTGCCTTTTCCGTTGTTATATTCTATTGGAAAAGAACGAGTTTTGGACAACTACCTTTCATTCTTGCCAAACTCTTTGCAGACCCCCGTGCAAGCTTTAGAACAAGATTTTGGATGTTTTCTTTCCTGGCAGAGTTTCTCTTTGCAAGATATGGTGGAAAAGCTTTTTGCTGAGTGTAGAGCGGCAAGACACGCAGAAGACGCAGATACGCAGCTCTCCGAAGCTAAGTGCCGGTCCCGGGCTTCTTTCGGCACAAACCGCTCTCAGGAGCTCCCTGCGCTCGCCACAATGCTCTGTGTGCGAAGAAGCCGCTTCTTCGCCTGCGGGAGAATCGGCGAGCGGCAGCTTCCCAAAGGCGAAGATGCAAGCTGCAGCACACAGGCACAGTGTGGGCAGCCTTCAGACTTAGAGAAAACAGTACTTTACCACTCTCCTGCCTTTTCCATGGTTATTCTATTGGAAAAGAACGAGTTTTGGACAACTACCTTTCATTCTTGCCAAACTCTTTGCAGACCCCCGTGCAAGCTTTAGAACAAGATTTTGGATGTTTTCTTTCCTGGCAGAGTTTCTCCTTGCAAGATATGGTGGAAAAGCTTTTGGCTGAGTGTAGAGCGGCAAGACACGCAGAAGACGCAGATACGCAGCTCTCCGAAGCTAAGTGCCGGTCCCGGGCTTCTTTCGGCACAAACCGCTCTCAGGAGCTCCCTGCGCTCGCCACAATGCTCTGTGTGCGAAGAAGCCGCTTCTTCGCCTGCGGGAGAATCGGCGAGCGGCAGCTTCCCAAAGGCGAAGATGCAAGCTGCAGCACACAGGCACAGTGTGGGCAGCCTTCAGACTTAGAGAAAACAGTACTTTACCACTCTCCTGCCTTTTCCATGGTTATTCTATTGGAAAAGAACGAGTTTTGGACAACTACCTTTCATTCTTGCCAAACTCTTTGCAGACCCCCGTGCAAGCTTTAGAACAAGATTTTGGATGTTTTCTTTCCTGGCAGAGTTTCTCCTTGCAAGATATGGTGGAAAAGCTTTTGGCTGAGTGTAGAGCGGCAAGACACGCAGAAGACGCAGATACGCAGCTCTCCGAAGCTAAGTGCCGGTCCCGGGCTTCTTTCGGCACAAACCGCTCTCAGGAGCTCCCTGCGCTCGCCACAATGCTCTGTGTGTGAAGAAGCCGCTTCTTCGCCTCCGGGAGAATCGGCGAGCGGCAGCTTCCCAAAGGCGAAGATGCAAGCTGCAGCACACAGGCACAGTGTGGGCAGCCTTCAGACTTAGAGAAAACAGTACTTTACCACTCTCCTGCCTTATCCATGGTTATTCTATTGGAAAAGAACGAGTTTTGGACAACTACCTTTCATTCTTGCCAAACTCTTTGCAGACCCCCGTGCAAGCTTTAGAACAAGATTTTGGATGTTTTCTTTCCTGGCAGAGTTTCTCCTTGCAAGATATGGTGGAAAAGCTTTTTGCTGAGTGTAGAGCGGCAAGACACGCAGAAGACGCAGATACGCAGCTCTCCGAAGCTAAGTGCCGGTCCCGGGCTTCTTTCGGCACAAACCGCTCTCAGGAGCTCCCTGCGCTCGCCACAATGCTCTGTGTGCGAAGAAGCCGCTTCTTCGCCTGCGGGAGAATCGGCGAGCGGCAGCTTCCCAAAGGCGAAGATGCAAGCTGCAGCACACAGGCACAGTGTGGGCAGCCTTCAGACTTAGAGAAAACAGTACTTTACCACTCTCCTGCCTTTTCCATGGTTATTCTATTGGAAAAGAACGAGTTTTGGACAACTACCTTTCATTCTTGCCCAACTCTTTGCAGACCCCCGTGCAAGCTTTAGAACAAGATTTTGGATGTTTTCTTTCCTGGCAGAGTTTCTCCTTGCAAGATATGGTGGAAAAGCTTTTTGCTGAGTGTAGAGCGGCAAGACACGCAGAAGACGCAGATACGCAGCTCTCCGAAGCTAAGTGCCGGTCCCGGGCTTCTTTCGGCACAAACCGCTCTCAGGAGCTCCCTGCGCTCGCCACAATGCTCTGTGTGCGAAGAAGCCGCTTCTTCGCCTCCGGGAGAATCGGCGAGCGGCAGCTTCCCAAAGGCGAAGATGCAAGCTGCAGCACACAGGCACAGTGTGGGCAGCCTTCAGACTTAGAGAAAACAGTACTTTACCACTCTCCTGCCTTTTCCATGGTTATTCTATTGGAAAAGAACGAGTTTTGGACAACTACCTTTCATTCTTGCCAAACTCTTTGCAGACCCCCGTGCAAGCTTTAGAACAAGATTTTGGATGTTTTCTTTCCTGGCAGAGTTTCTCCTTGCAAGATATGGTGGAAAAGCTTTTTGCTGAGTGTAGAGCGGCAAGACACGCAGAAGACGCAGATACGCAGCTCTCCGAAGCTAAGTGCCGGTCCCGGGCTTCTTTCGGCACAAACCGCTCTCAGGAGCTCCCTGCGCTCGCCACAATGCTCTGTGTGCGAAGAAGCCGCTTCTTCGCCTCCGGGAGAATCGGCGAGCGGCAGCTTCCCAAAGGCGAAGATGCAAGATGCAGCACACAGGCACAGTGTGGGCAGCCTTCAGACTTAGAGAAAACAGTACTTTACCACTCTCCTGCCTTTTCCATGGTTATTCTATTGGAAAAGAACGAGTTTTGGACAACTACCTTTCATTCTTGCCAAACTCTTTGCAGACCCCCGTGCAAGCTTTAGAACAAGATTTTGGATGTTTTCTTTCCTGGCAGAGTTTCTCCTTGCAAGATATGGTGGAAAAGCTTTTTGCTGAGTGTAGAGCGGCAAGACACGCAGAAGACGCAGATACGCAGCTCTCCGAAGCTAAGTGCCGGTCCCGGGCTTCTTTCGGCACAAACCGCTCTCAGGAGCTCCCTGCGCTCGCCACAATGCTCTGTGTGCGAAGAAGCCGCTTCTTCGCCTGCGGGAGAATCGGCGAGCGGCAGCTTCCCAAAGGCGAAGATGCAAGCTGCAGCACACAGGCACAGTGTGGGCAGCCTTCAGACTTAGAGAAAACAGTACTTTACCACTCTCCTGCCTTTTCCATGGTTATTCTATTGGAAAAGAACGAGTTTTGGACAACTACCTTTCATTCTTGCCAAACTCTTTGCAGACCCCCGTGCAAGCTTTAGAACAAGATTTTGGATGTTTTCTTTCCTGGCAGAGTTTCTCCTTGCAAGATATGGTGGAAAAGCTTTTTGCTGAGTGTAGAGCGGCAAGACACGCAGAAGACGCAGATACGCAGCTCTCCGAAGCTAAGTGCCGGTCCCGGGCTTCTTTCGGCACAAACCGCTCTCAGGAGCTCCCTGCGCTCGCCACAATGCTCTGTGTGCGAAGAAGCCGCTTCTTCGCCTCCGGGAGAATCGGCGAGCGGCAGCTTCCCAAAGGCGAAGATGCAAGCTGCAGCAAACAGGCACAGTGTGGGCAGCATTCAGACTTAGAGAAAACAGTACTTTACCACTCTCCTGCCTTTTCCATGGTTATTCTATTGGAAAAGAACGAGTTTTGGACAACTACCTTTCATTCTTGCCAAACTCTTTGCAGACCCCCGTGCAAGCTTTAGAACAAGATTTTGGATGTTTTCTTTCCTGGCAGAGTTTCTCCTTGCAAGATATGGTGGAAAAGCTTTTTGCTGAGTGTAGAGCGGCAAGACACGCAGAAGACGCAGATACGCAGCTCTCCGAAGCTAAGTGCCGGTCCCGGGCTTCTTTCGGCACAAACCGCTCTCAGGAGCTCCCTGCGCTCGCCACAATGCTCTGTGTGCGAAGAAGCCGCTTCTTCGCCTGCGGGTGAATCGGCGAGCGGCAGCTTCCCAAAGGCGAAGATGCAAGCTGCAGCACACAGGCACAGTATGGGCAGCCTTCAGACTTAGAGAAAACAGTACTTTACCACTCTCCTGCCTTTTCCATGGTTATTCTATTGGAAAAGAACGAGTTTTGGACAACTACCTTTCATTCTTGCCAAACTCTTTGCAGACCCCCGTGCAAGCTTTAGAACAAGATTTTGGATGTTTTCTTTCCTGGCAGAGTTTCTCCTTGCAAGATATGGTGGAAAAGCTTTTGGCTGAGTGTAGAGCGGCAAGACACGCAGAAGACGCAGATACGCAGCTCTCCGAAGCTAAGTGCCGGTCCCGGGCTTCTTTCGGCACAAACCGCTCTCAGGAGCTCCCTGCGCTCGCCACAATGCTCTGTGTGCGAAGAAGCCGCTTCTTCGCCTGCGGGAGAATCGGCGAGCGGCAGCTTCCCAAAGGCGAAGATGCAAGCTGCAGCACACAGGCACAGTGTGGGCAGCCTTCAGACTTAGAGAAAACAGTACTTTACCACTCTCCTGCCTTTTCCATGGTTATTCTATTGGAAAAGAACGAGTTTTGGACAACTACCTTTCATTCTTGCCAAACTCTTTGCAGACCCCCGTGCAAGCTTTAGAACAAGATTTTGGATGTTTTCTTTCCTGGCAGAGTTTCTCCTTGCAAGATATGGTGGAAAAGCTTTTGGCTGAGTGTAGAGCGGCAAGACACGCAGAAGACGCAGATACGCAGCTCTCCGAAGCTAAGTGCCGGTCCCGGGCTTCTTTCGGCACAAACCGCTCTCAGGAGCTCCCTGCGCTCGCCACAATGCTCTGTGTGCGAAGAAGCCGCTTCTTCGCCTGCGGGAGAATCGGCGAGCGGCAGCTTCCCAAAGGCGAAGATGCAAGCTGCAGCACACAGGCACAGTGTGGGCAGCCTTCAGACTTAGAGAAAACAGTACTTTACCACTCTCCTGCCTTTTCCATGGTTATTCTATTGGAAAAGAACGAGTTTTGGACAACTACCTTTCATTCTTGCCAAACTCTTTGCAGACCCCCGTGCAAGCTTTAGAACAAGATTTTGGATGTTTTCTTTCCTGGCAGAGTTTCTCCTTGCAAGATATGGTGGAAAAGCTTTTTGCTGAGTGTAGAGCGGCAAGACACGCAGAAGACGCAGATACGCAGCTCTCCGAAGCTAAGTGTGGGTCCCGGGCTTCTTTCGGCACAAACCGCTCTCAGGAGCTCCCTGCGCTCGCCACAATGCTCTGTGTGCGAAGAAGCCGCTTCTTCGCCTCCGGGAGAATCGGCGAGCGGCAGCTTCCCAAAGGCGAAGATGCAAGCTGCAGCAAACAGGCACAGTGTGGGCAGCATTCAGACTTAGAGAAAACAGTACTTTACCACTCTCCTGCCTTTTCCATGGTTATTCTATTGGAAAAGAACGAGTTTTGGACAACTACCTTTCATTCTTGCCAAACTCTTTGCAGACCCCCGTGCAAGCTTTAGAACAAGATTTTGGATGTTTTCTTTCCTGGCAGAGTTTCTCCTTGCAAGATATGGTGGAAAAGCTTTTTGCTGAGTGTAGAGCGGCAAGACACGCAGAAGACGCAGATACGCAGCTCTCCGAAGCTAAGTGCCGGTCCCGGGGTTCTTTCGGCACAAACCGCTCTCAGGAGCTCCCTGCGCTCGCCACAATGCTCTGTGTGCGAAGAAGCCGCTTCTTCGCCTGCGGGTGAATCGGCGAGCGGCAGCTTCCCAAAGGCGAAGATGCAAGCTGCAGCACACAGGCACAGTATGGGCAGCCTTCAGACTTAGAGAAAACAGTACTTTACCACTCTCCTGCCTTTTCCATGGTTATTCTATTGGAAAAGAACGAGTTTTGGACAACTACCTTTCATTCTTGCCAAACTCTTTGCAGACCCCCGTGCAAGCTTTAGAACAAGATTTTGGATGTTTTCTTTCCTGGCAGAGTTTCTCCTTGCAAGATATGGTGGAAAAGCTTTTGGCTGAGTGTAGAGCGGCAAGACACGCAGAAGACGCAGATACGCAGCTCTCCGAAGCTAAGTGCCGGTCCCGGGCTTCTTTCGGCACAAACCGCTCTCAGGAGCTCCCTGCGCTCGCCACAATGCTCTGTGTGCGAAGAAGCCGCTTCTTCGCCTGCGGGAGAATCGGCGAGCGGCAGCTTCCCAAAGGCGAAGATGCAAGCTGCAGCACACAGGCACAGTGTGGGCAGCCTTCAGACTTAGAGAAAACAGTACTTTACCACTCTCCTGCCTTTTCCATGGTTATTCTATTGGAAAAGAACGAGTTTTGGACAACTACCTTTCATTCTTGCCAAACTCTTTGCAGACCCCCGTGCAAGCTTTAGAACAAGATTTTGGATGTTTTCTTTCCTGGCAGAGTTTCTCCTTGCAAGATATGGTGGAAAAGCTTTTGGCTGAGTGTAGAGCGGCAAGACACGCAGAAGACGCAGATACGCAGCTCTCCGAAGCTAAGTGCCGGTCCCGGGCTTCTTTCGGCACAAACCGCTCTCAGGAGCTCCCTGCGCTCGCCACAATGCTCTGTGTGCGAAGAAGCCGCTTCTTCGCCTGCGGGAGAATCGGCGAGCGGCAGCTTCCCAAAGGCGAAGATGCAAGCTGCAGCACACAGGCACAGTGTGGGCAGCCTTCAGACTTAGAGAAAACAGTACTTTACCACTCTCCTGCCTTTTCCATGGTTATTCTATTGGAAAAGAACGAGTTTTGGACAACTACCTTTCATTCTTGCCAAACTCTTTGCAGACCTGCGTGCAAGCTTTAGAACAAGATTTTGGATGTTTTCTTTCCTGGCAGAGTTTCTCCTTGCAAGATATGGTGGAAAAGCTTTTTGCTGAGTGTAGAGCGGCAAGACACGCAGAAGACGCAGATACGCAGCTCTCCGAAGCTAAGTGCCGGTCCCGGGCTTCTTTCGGCACAAACCGCTCTCAGGAGCTCCCTGCGCTCGCCACAATGCTCTGTGTGCGAAGAAGCCGCTTCTTCGCCTGCGGGAGAATCGGCGAGCGGCAGCTTCCCAAAGGCGAAGATGCAAGCTGCAGCACACAGGCACAGTGTGGGCAGCCTTCAGACTTAGAGAAACCAGTACTTTACCACTCTCCTGCCTTTTCCATGGTTATTCTATTGGAAAAGAACGAGTTTTGGACAACTACCTTTCATTCTTGCCAAACTCTTTGCAGACCTCCGTGCAAGCTTTAGAACAAGATTTTGGATGTTTTCTTTCCTGGCAGAGTTTCTCCTTGCAAGATATGGTGGAAAAGCTTTTGGCTGAGTGTAGAGCGGCAAGACACGCAGAAGACGCAGATACGCAGCTCTCCGAAGCTAAGTGCCGGTCCCGGGCTTCTTTCGGCACAAACCGCTCTCAGGAGCTCCCTGCGCTCGCCACAATGCTCTGTGTGCGAAGAAGCCGCTTCTTCGCCTCCGGGAGAATCGGCGAGCGGCAGCTTCCCAAAGGCGAAGATGCAAGCTGCAGCACACAGGCACAGTGTGGGCAGCATTCAGACTTAGAGAAAACAGTACTTTACCACTCTCCTGCCTTTTCCATGGTTATTCTTTTGGAAAAGAACGAGTTTTGGACAACTACCTTTCATTCTTGCCAAACTCTTTGCAGACCTCCGTGCAAGCTTTAGAACAAGATTTTGGATGTTTTCTTTCCTGGCAGAGTTTCTCCTTGCAAGATATGGTGGAAAAGCTTTTTGCTGAGTGTAGAGCGGCAAGACACGCAGAAGACGCAGATACGCAGCTCTCCGAAGCTAAGTGCCGGTCCCGGGCTTCTTTCGGCACAAACCGCTCTCAGGAGCTCCCCGCGCTCGCCACAATGCTCTGTGTGCGAAGAAGCCGCTTCTTCGCCTCCGGGAGAATCGGCGAGCGGCAGCTTCCCAAAGGCGAAGATGCAAGCTGCAGCACACAGGCACAGTGTGGGCAGCATTCAGACTTAGAGAAAACAGTACTTTACCACTCTCCTGCCTTTTCCATGGTTATTCTATTGGAAAAGAACGAGTTTTGGACAACTACCTTTCATTCTTGCCAAACTCTTTGCAGACCTCCGTGCAAGCTTTAGAACAAGATTTTGGATGTTTTCTTTCCTGGCAGAGTTTCTCCTTGCAAGATATGGTGGAAAAGCTTTTTGCTGAGTGTAGAGCGGCAAGACACGCAGAAGACGCAGATACGCAGCTCTCCGAAGCTAAGTGCCGGTCCCGGGCTTCTTTCGGCACAAACCGCTCTCAGGAGCTCCCTGCGCTCGCCACAATGCTCTGTGTGCGAAGAAGCCGCTTCTTCGCCTGCGGGAGAATCGGCGAGCGGCAGCTTCCCAAAGGCGAAGATGCAAGCTGCAGCACACAGGCACAGTGTGGGCAGCCTTCAGACTTAGAGAAAACAGTACTTTACCACTCTCCTGCCTTTTCCATGGTTATTCTATTGGAAAAGAACGAGTTTTGGACAACTACCTTTCATTCTTGCCCAACTCTTTGCAGACCCCCGTGCAAGCTTTAGAACAAGATTTTGGATGTTTTCTTTCCTGGCAGAGTTTCTCCTTGCAAGATATGGTGGAAAAGCTTTTTGCTGAGTGTAGAGCGGCAAGACACGCAGAAGACGCAGATACGCAGCTCTCCGAAGCTAAGTGCCGGTCCCGGGCTTCTTTCGGCACAAACCGCTCTCAGGAGCTCCCTGCGCTCGCCACAATGCTCTGTGTGCGAAGAAGCCGCTTCTTCGCCTCCGGGAGAATCGGCGAGCGGCAGCTTCCCAAAGGCGAAGATGCAAGCTGCAGCACACAGGCACAGTGTGGGCAGCATTCAGACTTAGAGAAAACAGTACTTTACCACTCTCCTGCCTTTTCCATGGTTATTCTATTGGAAAAGAACGAGTTTTGGACAACTACCTTTCATTCTTGCCAAACTCTTTGCAGACCCCCGTGCAAGCTTTAGAACAAGATTTTGGATGTTTTCTTTCCTGGCAGAGTTTCTCCTTGCAAGATATGGTGGAAAAGCTTTTTGCTGAGTGTAGAGCGGCAAGACACGCAGAAGACGCAGATACGCAGCTCTCCGAAGCTAAGTGCCGGTCCCGGGCTTCTTTCGGCACAAACCGCTCTCAGGAGCTCCCTGCGCTCGCCACAATGCTCTGTGTGCGAAGAAGCCGCTTCTTCGCCTGCGGGAGAATCGGCGAGCGGCAGCTTCCCAAAGGCGAAGATGCAAGCTGCAGCACACAGGCACAGTATGGGCAGCCTTCAGACTTAGAGAAAACAGTACTTTACCACTCTCCTGCCTTTTCCATGGTTATTCTATTGGAAAAGAACGAGTTTTGGACAACTACCTTTCATTCTTGCCAAACTCTTTGCAGACCCGCGTGCAAGCTTTAGAACAAGATTTTGGATGTTTTCTTTCCTGGCAGAGTTTCTCCTTGCAAGATATGGTGGAAAAGCTTTTGGCTGAGTGTAGAGCGGCAAGACACGCAGAAGACGCAGATACGCAGCTCTCCGAAGCTAAGTGCCGGTCCCGGGCTTCTTTCGGCACAAACCGCTCTCAGGAGCTCCCTGCGCTCGCCACAATGCTCTGTGTGCGAAGAAGCCGCTTCTTCGCCTCCGGGAGAATCGGCGAGCGGCAGCTTCCCAAAGGCGAAGATGCAAGCTGCAGCACACAGGCACAGTGTGGGCAGCCTTCAGACTTAGAGAAAACAGTACTTTACCACTCTCCTGCCTTTTCCATGGTTATTCTATTGGAAAAGAACGAGTTTTGGACAACTACCTTTCATTCTTGCCAAACTCTTTGCAGACCTGCGTGCAAGCTTTAGAACAAGATTTTGGATGTTTTCTTTCCTGGCAGAGTTTCTCCTTGCAAGATATGGTGGAAAAGCTTTTTGCTGAGTGTAGAGCGGCAAGACACGCAGAAGACGCAGATACGCAGCTCTCCGAAGCTAAGTGCCGGTCCCGGGCTTCTTTCGGCACAAACCGCTCTCAGGAGCTCCCTGCGCTCGCCACAATGCTCTGTGTGCGAAGAAGCCGCTTCTTCGCCTCCGGGAGAATCGGCGAGCGGCAGCTTCCCAAAGGCGAAGATGCAAGCTGCAGCACACAGGCACAGTGTGGGCAGCATTCAGACTTAGAGAAAACAGTACTTTACCACTCTCCTGCCTTTTCCATGGTTATTCTTTTGGAAAAGAACGAGTTTTGGACAACTAGCTTTCATTCTTGCCAAACTCTTTGCAGACCTCCGTGCAAGCTTTAGAACAAGATTTTGGATGTTTTCTTTCCTGGCAGAGTTTCTCCTTGCAAGATATGGTGGAAAAGCTTTTTGCTGAGTGTAGAGCGGCAAGACACGCAGAAGACGCAGATACGCAGCTCTCCGAAGCTAAGTGCCGGTCCCGGGCTTCTTTCGGCACAAACCGCTCTCAGGAGCTCCCCGCGCTCGCCACAATGCTCTGTGTGCGAAGAAGCCGCTTCTTCGCCTGCGGGAGAATCGGCGAGCGGCAGCTTCCCAAAGGCGAAGATGCAAGCTGCAGCACACAGGCACAGTGTGGGCAGCATTCAGACTTAGAGAAAACAGTACTTTACCACTCTCCTGCCTTTTCCATGGTTATTCTATTGGAAAAGAACGAGTTTTGGACAACTACCTTTCATTCTTGCCAAACTCTTTGCAGACCCCCGTGCAAGCTTTAGAACAAGATTTTGGATGTTTTCTTTCCTGGCAGAGTTTCTCCTTGCAAGATATGGTGGAAAAGCTTTTTGCTGAGTGTAGAGCGGCAAGACACGCAGAAGACGCAGATACGCAGCTCTCCGAAGCTAAGTGCCGGTCCCGGGCTTCTTTCGGCACAAACCGCTCTCAGGAGCTCCCTGCGCTCGCCACAATGCTCTGTGTGCGAAGAAGCCGCTTCTTCGCCTGCGGGAGAATCGGCGAGCGGCAGCTTCCCAAAGGCGAAGATGCAAGCTGCAGCACACAGGCACAGTGTGGGCAGCCTTCAGACTTAGAGAAAACAGTACTTTACCACTCTCCTGCCTTTTCCATGGTTATTCTATTGGAAAAGAACGAGTTTTGGACAACTACCTTTCATTCTTGCCCAACTCTTTGCAGACCCCCGTGCAAGCTTTAGAACAAGATTTTGGATGTTTTCTTTCCTGGCAGAGTTTCTCCTTGCAAGATATGGTGGAAAAGCTTTTGGCTGAGTGTAGAGCGGCAAGACACGCAGAAGACGCAGATACGCAGCTCTCCGAAGCTAAGTGCCGGTCCCGGGCTTCTTTCGGCACAAACCGCTCTCAGGAGCTCCCTGCGCTCACCACAATGCTCTGTGTGCGAAGAAGCCGCTTCTTCGCCTCCGGGAGAATCGGCGAGCGGCAGATTCCCAAAGGCGAAGATGCAAGCTGCAGCACACAGGCACAGTGTGGGCAGCCTTCAGACTTAGAGAAAACAGTACTTTACCACTCTCCTGCCTTTTCCATGGTTATTCTATTGGAAAAGAACGAGTTTTGGACAACTACCTTTCATTCTTGCCAGAGTCTTTGCAGACCTGCGTGCAAGCTTTAGAACAAGATTTTGGATGTTTTCTTTCCTGGCAGAGTTTCTCCTTGCAAGATATGGTGGAAAAGCTTTTTGCTGAGTGTAGAGCGGCAAGACACGCAGAAGACGCAGATACGCAGCTCTCCGAAGCTAAGTGCCGGTCCCGGGCTTCTTTCGGCACAAACCGCTCTCAGGAGCTCCCTGCGCTCGCCACAATGCTCTGTGTGCGAAGAAGCCGCTTCTTCGCCTGCGGGAGAATCGGCGAGCGGCAGCTTCCCAAAGGCGAAGATGCAAGCTGCAGCACACAGGCACAGTGTGGGCAGCCTTCAGACTTAGAGAAAACAGTACTTTACCACTCTCCTGCCTTTTCCATGGTTATTCTATTGGAAAAGAACGAGTTTTGGACAACTACCTTTCATTCTTGCCAAACTCTTTGCAGACCTGCGTGCAAGCTTTAGAACAAGATTTTGGATGTTTTCTTTCCTGGCAGAGTTTCTCCTTGCAAGATATGGTGGAAAAGCTTTTTGCTGAGTGTAGAGCGGCAAGACACGCAGAAGACGCAGATACGCAGCTCTCCGAAGCTAAGTGCCGGTCCCGGGCTTCTTTCGGCACAAACCGCTCTCAGGAGCTCCCTGCGCTCGCCACAATGCTCTGTGTGCGAAGAAGCCGCTTCTTCGCCTGCAGGAGAATCGGCGAGCGGCAGCTTCCCAAAGGCGAAGATGCAAGCTGCAGCACACAGGCACAGTGTGGGCAGCCTTCAGACTTAGAGAAAACAGTACTTTACCACTCTCCTGCCTTTTCCATGGTTATTCTATTGGAAAAGAACGAGTTTTGGACAACTACCTTTCATTCTTGCCAAACTCTTTGCAGACCCCCGTGCAAGCTTTAGAACAAGATTTTGGATGTTTTCTTTCCTGGCAGAGTTTCTCCTTGCAAGATATGGTGGAAAAGCTTTTGGCTGAGTGTAGAGCGGCAAGACACGCAGAAGACGCAGATACGCAGCTCTCCGAAGCTAAGTGCCGGTCCCGGGCTTCTTTCGGCACAAACCGCTCTCAGGAGCTCCCTGCGCTCGCCACAATGCTCTGTGTGCGAAGAAGCCGCTTCTTCGCCTGCGGGAGAATCGGCGAGCGGCAGCTTCCCAAAGGCGAAGATGCAAGCTGCAGCACACAGGCACAGTGTGGGCAGCATTCAGACTTAGAGAAAACAGTACTTTACCACTCTCCTGCCTTTTCCATGGTTATTCTATTGGAAAAGAACGAGTTTTGGACAACTACCTTTCATTCTTGCCAGAGTCTTTGCAGACCTGCGTGCAAGCTTTAGAACAAGATTTTGGATGTTTTCTTTCCTGGCAGAGTTTCTCCTTGCAAGATATGGTGGAAAAGCTTTTGGCTGAGTGTAGAGCGGCAAGACACGCAGAAGACGCAGATACGCAGCTCTCCGAAGCTAAGTGCCGGTCCCGGGCTTCTTTCGGCACAAACCGCTCTCAGGAGCTCCCTGCGCTCGCCACAATGCTCTGTGTGCGAAGAAGCCGCTTCTTCGCCTGCGGGAGAATCGGCGAGCGGCAGCTTCCCAAAGGCGAAGATGCAAGCTGCAGCACACAGGCACAGTGTGGGCAGCCTTCAGACTTAGAGAAAACAGTACTTTACCACTCTCCTGCCTTTTCCATGGTTATTATATTGGAAAAGAACGAGTTTTGGACAACTACCTTTCATTCTTGCCCAACTCTTTGCAGACCCCCGTGCAAGCTTTAGAACAAGATTTTGGATGTTTTCTTTCCTGGCAGAGTTTCTCCTTGCAAGATATGGTGGAAAAGCTTTTTGCTGAGTGTAGAGCGGCAAGACACGCAGAAGACGCAGATACGCAGCTCTCCGAAGCTAAGTGCCGGTCCCGGGCTTCTTTCGGCACAAACCGCTCTCAGGAGCTCCCTGCGCTCGCCACAATGCTCTGTGTGCGAAGAAGCCGCTTCTTCGCCTGCGGGAGAATCGGCGAGCGGCAGCTTCCCAAAGGCGAAGATGCAAGCTGCAGCACACAGGCACAGTGTGGGCAGCCTTCAGACTTAGAGAAACCAGTACTTTACCACTCTCCTGCGTTTTCCATGGTTATTATATTGGAAAAGAACGAGTTTTGGACAACTACCTTTCATTCTTGCCAAACTCTTTGCAGACCTCCGTGCAAGCTTTAGAACAAGATTTTGGATGTTTTCTTTCCTGGCAGAGTTTCTCCTTGCAAGATATGGTGGAAAAGCTTTTTGCTGAGTGTAGAGCGGCAAGACACGCAGTAGACGCAGATACGCAGCTCTCCGAAGCTAAGTGCCGGTCCCGGGCTTCTTTCGGCACAAACCGCTCTCAGGAGCTCCCCGCGCTCGCCACAATGCTCTGTGTGCGAAGAAGCCGCTTCTTCGCCTGCGGGAGAATCGGCGAGCGGCAGCTTCCCAAAGGCGAAGATGCAAGCTGCAGCACACAGGCACAGTGTGGGCAGCATTCAGACTTAGAGAAAACAGTACTTTACCACTCTCCTGCCTTTTCCATGGTTATTCTATTGGAAAAGAACGAGTTTTGGACAACTACCTTTCATTCTTGCCAAACTCTTTGCAGACCTGCGTGCAAGCTTTAGAACAAGATTTTGGATGTTTTCTTTCCTGGCAGAGTTTCTCCTTGCAAGATATGGTGGAAAAGCTTTTTGCTGAGTGTAGAGCGGCAAGACACGCAGAAGACGCAGATACGCAGCTCTCCGAAGCTAAGTGCCGGTCCCGGGCTTCTTTCGGCACAAACCGCTCTCAGGAGCTCCCTGCGCTCGCCACAATGCTCTGTGTGCGAAGAAGCCGCTTCTTCGCCTCCGGGAGAATCGGCGAGCGGCAGCTTCCCAAAGGCGAAGATGCAAGCTGCAGCAAACAGGCACAGTGTGGGCAGCATTCAGACTTAGAGAAAACAGTACTTTACCACTCTCCTGCCTTTTCCATGGTTATTATATTGGAAAAGAACGAGTTTTGGACAACTACCTTTCATTCTTGCCAAACTCTTTGCAGACCCCCGTGCAAGCTTTAGAACAAGATTTTGGATGTTTTCTTTCCTGGCAGAGTTTCTCTTTGCAAGATATGGTGGAAAAGCTTTTTGCTGAGTGTAGAGCGGCAAGACACGCAGAAGACGCAGATACGCAGCTCTCCGAAGCTAAGTGCCGGTCCCGGGCTTCTTTCGGCACAAACCGCTCTCAGGAGCTCCCTGCGCTCGCCACAATGCTCTGTGTGCGAAGAAGCCGCTTCTTCGCCTGCGGGAGAATCGGCGAGCGGCAGCTTCCCAAAGGCGAAGATGCAAGCTGCAGCACACAGGCACAGTGTGGGCAGCATTCAGACTTAGAGAAAACAGTACTTTACCACTCTCCTGCCTTTTCCATGGTTATTCTATTGGAAAAGAACGAGTTTTGGACAACTACCTTTCATTCTTGCCAAACTCTTTGCAGACCCCCGTGCAAGCTTTAGAACAAGATTTTGGATGTTTTCTTTCCTGGCAGAGTTTCTCCTTGCAAGATATGGTGGAAAAGCTTTTGGCTGAGTGTAGAGCGGCAAGACACGCAGAAGACGCAGATACGCAGCTCTCCGAAGCTAAGTGCCGGTCCCGGGCTTCTTTCGGCACAAACCGCTCTCAGGAGCTCCCTGCGCTCGCCACAATGCTCTGTGTGCGAAGAAGCCGCTTCTTCGCCTGCGGGAGAATCGGCGAGCGGCAGCTTCCCAAAGGCGAAGATGCAAGCTGCAGCACACAGGCACAGTGTGGGCAGCCTTCAGACTTAGAGAAAACAGTACTTTACCACTCTCCTGCCTTTTCCATGGTTATTCTATTGGAAAAGAACGAGTTTTGGACAACTACCTTTCATTCTTGCCAAACTCTTTGCAGACCTCTGTGCAAGCTTTAGAACAAGATTTTGGATGTTTTCTTTCCTGGCAGAGTTTCTCCTTGCAAGATATGGTGGAAAAGCTTTTTGCTGAGTGTAGAGCGGCAAGACACGCAGAAGACGCAGATACGCAGCTCTCCGAAGCTAAGTGCCGGTCCCGGGCTTCTTTCAGCACAAACCGCTCTCAGGAGCTCCCCGCGCTCGCCACAATGCTCTGTGTGCGAAGAAGCCGCTTCTTCGCCTGCGGGAGAATCGGCGAGCGGCAGCTTCCCAAAGGCGAAGATGCAAGCTGCAGCACACAGGCACAGTGTGGGCAGCATTCAGACTTAGAGAAAACAGTACTTTACCACTCTCCTGCCTTTTCCATGGTTATTCTATTGGAAAAGAACGAGTTTTGGACAACTACCTTTCATTCTTGCCAAACTCTTTGCAGACCTGCGTGCAAGCTTTAGAACAAGATTTTGGATGTTTTCTTTCCTGGCAGAGTTTCTCCTTGCAAGATATGGTGGAAAAGCTTTTTGCTGAGTGTAGAGCGGCAAGACACGCAGAAGACGCAGATACGCAGCTCTCCGAAGCTAAGTGCCGGTCCCGGGCTTCTTTCGGCACAAACCGCTCTCAGGAGCTCCCTGCGCTCGCCACAATGCTCTGTGTGCGAAGAAGCCGCTTCTTCGCCTCCGGGAGAATCGGCGAGCGGCAGCTTCCCAAAGGCGAAGATGCAAGCTGCAGCACACAGGCACAGTGTGGGCAGCATTCAGACTTAGAGAAAACAGTACTTTACCACTCTCCTGCCTTTTCCATGGTTATTCTATTGGAAAAGAACGAGTTTTGGACAACTACCTTTCATTCTTGCCAAACTCTTTGCAGACCCCCGTGCAAGCTTTAGAACAAGATTTTGGATGTTTTCTTTCCTGGCAGAGTTTCTCTTTGCAAGATATGGTGGAAAAGCTTTTTGCTGAGTGTAGAGCGGCAAGACACGCAGAAGACGCAGATACGCAGCTCTCCGAAGCTAAGTGCCGGTCCCGGGCTTCTTTCGGCACAAACCGCTCTCAGGAGCTCCCTGCGCTCGCCACAATGCTCTGTGTGCGAAGAAGCCGCTTCTTCGCCTGCGGGAGAATCGGCGAGCGGCAGCTTCCCAAAGGCGAAGATGCAAGCTGCAGCACACAGGCACAGTGTGGGCAGCCTTCAGACTTAGAGAAAACAGTACTTTACCACTCTCCTGCCTTTTCCATGGTTATTCTATTGGAAAAGAACGAGTTTTGGACAACTACCTTTCATTCTTGCCAAACTCTTTGCAGACCCCCGTGCAAGCTTTAGAACAAGATTTTGGATGTTTTCTTTCCTGGCAGAGTTTCTCCTTGCAAGATATGGTGGAAAAGCTTTTGGCTGAGTGTAGAGCGGCAAGACACGCAGAAGACGCAGATACGCAGCTCTCCGAAGCTAAGTGCCGGTCCCGGGCTTCTTTCGGCACAAACCGCTCTCAGGAGCTCCCTGCGCTCGCCACAATGCTCTGTGTGCGAAGAAGCCGCTTCTTCGCCTGCGGGAGAATCGGCGAGCGGCAGCTTCCCAAAGGCGAAGATGCAAGCTGCAGCACACAGGCACAGTGTGGGCAGCCTTCAGACTTAGAGAAACCAGTACTTTACCACTCTCCTGCGTTTTCCATGGTTATTCTATTGGAAAAGAACGAGTTTTGGACAACTACCTTTCATTCTTGCCAAACTCTTTGCAGACCTCCGTGCAAGCTTTAGAACAAGATTTTGGATGTTTTCTTTCCTGGCAGAGTTTCTCCTTGCAAGATATGGTGGAAAAGCTTTTTGCTGAGTGTAGAGCGGCAAGACACGCAGAAGACGCAGATACGCAGCTCTCCGAAGCTAAGTGCCGGTCCCGGGCTTCTTTCGGCACAAACCGCTCTCAGGAGCTCCCTGCGCTCGCCACAATGCTCTGTGTGCGAAGAAGCCGCTTCTTCGCCTGTGGGAGAATCGGCGAGCGGCAGCTTCCCAAAGGCGAAGATGCAAGCTGCAGCACACAGGCACAGTGTGGGCAGCATTCAGACTTAGAGAAAACAGTACTTTACCACTCTCCTGCCTTTTCCATGGTTATTCTTTTGGAAAAGAACGAGTTTTGGACAACTAGCTTTCATTCTTGCCAAACTCTTTGCAGACCTCCGTGCAAGCTTTAGAACAAGATTTTGGATGTTTTCTTTCCTGGCAGAGTTTCTCCTTGCAAGATATGGTGGAAAAGCTTTTTGCTGAGTGTAGAGCGGCAAGACACGCAGTAGACGCAGATACGCAGCTCTCCGAAGCTAAGTGCCGGTCCCGGGCTTCTTTCGGCACAAACCGCTCTCAGGAGCTCCCCGCGCTCGCCACAATGCTCTGTGTGCGAAGAAGCCGCTTCTTCGCCTGCGGGAGAATCGGCGAGCGGCAGCTTCCCAAAGGCGAAGATGCAAGCTGCAGCACACAGGCACAGTGTGGGCAGCCTTCAGACTTAGAGAAAACAGTACTTTACCACTCTCCTGCCTTTTCCATGGTTATTCTATTGGAAAAGAACGAGTTTTGGACAACTACCTTTCATTCTTGCCAAACTCTTTGCAGACCCCCGTGCAAGCTTTAGAACAAGATTTTGGATGTTTTCTTTCCTGGCAGAGTTTCTCCTTGCAAGATATGGTGGAAAAGCTTTTTGCTGAGTGTAGAGCGGCAAGACACGCAGAAGACGCAGATACGCAGCTCTCCGAAGCTAAGTGCCGGTCCCGGGCTTCTTTCGGCACAAACCGCTCTCAGGAGCTCCCTGCGCTCGCCACAATGCTCTGTGTGCGAAGAAGCCGCTTCTTCGCCTCCGGGAGAATCGGCGAGCGGCAGCTTCCCAAAGGCGAAGATGCAAGCTGCAGCACACAGGCACAGTGTGGGCAGCCTTCAGACTTAGAGAAAACAGTACTTTACCACTCTCCTGCCTTATCCATGGTTATTCTATTGGAAAAGAACGAGTTTTGGACAACTACCTTTCATTCTTGCCAAACTCTTTGCAGACCCCCGTGCAAGCTTTAGAACAAGATTTTGGATGTTTTCTTTCCTGGCAGAGTTTCTCCTTGCAAGATATGGTGGAAAAGCTTTTTGCTGAGTGTAGAGCGGCAAGACACGCAGAAGACGCAGATACGCAGCTCTCCGAAGCTAAGTGCCGGTCCCGGGCTTCTTTCGGCACAAACCGCTCTCAGGAGCTCCCTGCGCTCGCCACAATGCTCTGTGTGCGAAGAAGCCGCTTCTTCGCCTGCGGGAGAATCGGCGAGCGGCAGCTTCCCAAAGGCGAAGATGCAAGCTGCAGCACACAGGCACAGTGTGGGCAGCATTCAGACTTAGAGAAAACAGTACTTTACCACTCTCCTGCCTTTTCCATGGTTATTCTATTGGAAAAGAACGAGTTTTGGACAACTACCTTTCATTCTTGCCAAACTCTTTGCAGACCTGCGTGCAAGCTTTAGAACAAGATTTTGGATGTTTTCTTTCCTGGCAGAGTTTCTCCTTGCAAGATATGGTGGAAAAGCTTTTTGCTGAGTGTAGAGCGGCAAGACACGCAGAAGACGCAGATACGCAGCTCTCCGAAGCTAAGTGCCGGTCCCGGGCTTCTTTCGGCACAAACCGCTCTCAGGAGCTCCCTGCGCTCGCCACAATGCTCTGTGTGCGAAGAAGCCGCTTCTTCGCCTCCGGGAGAATCGGCGAGCGGCAGCTTCCCAAAGGCGAAGATGCAAGCTGCAGCAAACAGGCACAGTGTGGGCAGCATTCAGACTTAGAGAAAACAGTACTTTACCACTCTCCTGCCTTTTCCATGGTTATTCTATTGGAAAAGAACGAGTTTTGGACAACTACCTTTCATTCTTGCCAAACTCTTTGCAGACCCCCGTGCAAGCTTTAGAACAAGATTTTGGATGTTTTCTTTCCTGGCAGAGTTTCTCTTTGCAAGATATGGTGGAAAAGCTTTTTCTGAGTGTAGAGCGGCAAGACACGCAGAAGACGCAGATACGCAGCTCTCCGAAGCTAAGTGCCGGTCCCGGGCTTCTTTCGGCACAAACCGCTCTCAGGAGCTCCCTGCGCTCGCCACAATGCTCTGTGTGCGAAGAAGCCGCTTCTTCGCCTGCGGGAGAATCGGCGAGCGGCAGCTTCCCAAAGGCGAAGATGCAAGCTGCAGCACACAGGCACAGTGTGGGCAGCCTTCAGACTTAGAGAAAACAGTACTTTACCACTCTCCTGCCTTTTCCATGGTTATTCTATTGGAAAAGAACGAGTTTTGGACAACTACCTTTCATTCTTGCCAAACTCTTTGCAGACCCCCGTGCAAGCTTTAGAACAAGATTTTGGATGTTTTCTTTCCTGGCAGAGTTTCTCCTTGCAAGATATGGTGGAAAAGCTTTTGGCTGAGTGTAGAGCGGCAAGACATGCAGAAGACGCAGATACGCAGCTCTCCGAAGCTAAGTGCCGGTCCCGGGCTTCTTTCGGCACAAACCGCTCTCAGGAGCTCCCTGCGCTCGCCACAATGCTCTGTGTGCGAAGAAGCCGCTTCTTCGCCTGCGGGAGAATCGGCGAGCGGCAGCTTCCCAAAGGCGAAGATGCAAGCTGCAGCACACAGGCACAGTGTGGGCAGCATTCAGACTTAGAGAAAACAGTACTTTACCACTCTCCTGCCTTTTCCATGGTTATTCTATTGGAAAAGAACGAGTTTTGGACAACTACCTTTCATTCTTGCCAAACTCTTTGCAGACCTGCGTGCAAGCTTTAGAACAAGATTTTGGATGTTTTCTTTCCTGGCAGAGTTTCTCCTTGCAAGATATGGTGGAAAAGCTTTTTGCTGAGTGTAGAGCGGCAAGACACGCAGAAGACGCAGATACGCAGCTCTCCGAAGCTAAGTGCCGGTCCCGGGGTTCTTTCGGCACAAACCGCTCTCAGGAGCTCCCTGCGCTCGCCACAATGCTCTGTGTGCGAAGAAGCCGCTTCTTCGCCTCCGGGAGAATCGGCGAGCGGCAGCTTCCCAAAGGCGAAGATGCAAGCTGCAGCAAACAGGCACAGTGTGGGCAGCATTCAGACTTAGAGAAAACAGTACTTTACCACTCTCCTGCCTTTTCCATGGTTATTCTATTGGAAAAGAACGAGTTTTGGACAACTACCTTTCATTCTTGCCAAACTCTTTGCAGACCCCCGTGCAAGCTTTAGAACAAGATTTTGGATGTTTTCTTTCCTGGCAGAGTTTCTCTTTGCAAGATATGGTGGAAAAGCTTTTTGCTGAGTGTAGAGCGGCAAGACACGCAGAAGACGCAGATACGCAGCTCTCCGAAGCTAAGTGCCGGTCCCGGGCTTCTTTCGGCACAAACCGCTCTCAGGAGCTCCCCGCGCTCGCCACAATGCTCTGTGTGCGAAGAAGCCGCTTCTTCGCCTGCGGGAGAATCGGCGAGCGGCAGCTTCCCAAAGGCGAAGATGCAAGCTGCAGCACACAGGCACAGTGTGGGCAGCCTTCAGACTTAGAGAAAACAGTACTTTACCACTCTCCTGCCTTTTCCATGGTTATTCTATTGGAAAAGAACGAGTTTTGGACAACTACCTTTCATTCTTGCCAAACTCTTTGCAGACCCCCGTGCAAGCTTTAGAACAAGATTTTGGATGTTTTCTTTCCTGGCAGAGTTTCTCCTTGCAAGATATGGTGGAAAAGCTTTTGGCTGAGTGTAGAGCGGCAAGACACGCGGAAGACGCAGATACGCAGCTCTCCGAAGCTAAGTGCCGGTCCCGGGCTTCTTTCGGCACAAACCGCTCTCAGGAGCTCCCTGCGCTCGCCACAATGCTCTGTGTGTGAAGAAGCCGCTTCTTCGCCTCCGGGAGAATCGGCGAGCGGCAGCTTCCCAAAGGCGAAGATGCAAGCTGCAGCACACAGGCACAGTGTGGGCAGCCTTCAGACTTAGAGAAAACAGTACTTTACCACTCTCCTGCCTTATCCATGGTTATTCTATTGGAAAAGAACGAGTTTTGGACAACTACCTTTCATTCTTGCCAAACTCTTTGCAGACCCCCGTGCAAGCTTTAGAACAAGATTTTGGATGTTTTCTTTCCTGGCAGAGTTTCTCCTTGCAAGATATGGTGGAAAAGCTTTTTGCTGAGTGTAGAGCGGCAAGACACGCAGAAGACGCAGATACGCAGCTCTCCGAAGCTAAGTGCCGGTCCCGGGCTTCTTTCGGCACAAACCGCTCTCAGGAGCTCCCTGCGCTCGCCACAATGCTCTGTGTGCGAAGAAGCCGCTTCTTCGCCTGCGGGAGAATCGGCGAGCGGCAGCTTCCCAAAGGCGAAGATGCAAGCTGCAGCACACAGGCACAGTATGGGCAGCCTTCAGACTTAGAGAAAACAGTACTTTACCACTCTCCTGCCTTTTCCATGGTTATTATATTGGAAAAGAACGAGTTTTGGACAACTACCTTTCATTCTTGCCCAACTCTTTGCAGACCTCCGTGCAAGCTTTAGAACAAGATTTTGGATGTTTTCTTTCCTGGCAGAGTTTCTCCTTGCAAGATATGGTGGAAAAGCTTTTGGCTGAGTGTAGAGCGGCAAGACACGCAGAAGACGCAGATACGCAGCTCTCCGAAGCTAAGTGCCGGTCCCGGGCTTCTTTCGGCACAAACCGCTCTCAGGAGCTCCCTGCGCTCGCCACAATGCTCTGTGTGCGAAGAAGCCGCTTCTTCGCCTCCGGGAGAATCGGCGAGCGGCAGCTTCCCAAAGGCGAAGATGCAAGCTGCAGCACACAGGCACAGTGTGGGCAGCCTTCAGACTTAGAGAAAACAGTACTTTACCACTCTCCTGCCTTTTCCATGGTTATTCTATTGGAAAAGAACGAGTTTTGGACAACTACCTTTCATTCTTGCCAAACTCTTTGCAGACCCCCGTGCAAGCTTTAGAACAAGATTTTGGATGTTTTCTTTCCTGGCAGAGTTTCTCCTTGCAAGATATGGTGGAAAAGCTTTTTGCTGAGTGTAGAGCGGCAAGACACGCAGAAGACGCAGATACGCAGCTCTCCGAAGCTAAGTGCCGGTCCCGGGCTTCTTTCGGCACAAACCGCTCTCAGGAGCTCCCTGCGCTCGCCACAATGCTCTGTGTGCGAAGAAGCCGCTTCTTCGCCTCCGGGAGAATCGGCGAGCGGCAGCTTCCCAAAGGCGAAGATGCAAGCTGCAGCACACAGGCACAGTGTGGGCAGCCTTCAGACTTAGAGAAAACAGTACTTTACCACTCTCCTGCCTTTTCCATGGTTATTCTATTGGAAAAGAACGAGTTTTGGACAACTACCTTTCATTCTTGCCAAACTCTTTGCAGACCCCCGTGCAAGCTTTAGAACAAGATTTTGGATGTTTTCTTTCCTGGCAGAGTTTCTCCTTGCAAGATATGGTGGAAAAGCTTTTGGCTGAGTGTAGAGCGGCAAGACACGCAGAAGACGCAGATACGCAGCTCTCCGAAGCTAAGTGCCGGTCCCGGGCTTCTTTCGGCACAAACCGCTCTCAGGAGCTCCCTGCGCTCGCCACAATGCTCTGTGTGCGAAGAAGCCGCTTCTTCGCCTGCGGGAGAATCGGCGAGCGGCAGCTTCCCAAAGGCGAAGATGCAAGCTGCAGCACACAGGCACAGTGTGGGCAGCATTCAGACTTAGAGAAAACAGTACTTTACCACTCTCCTGCCTTTTCCATGGTTATTCTATTGGAAAAGAACGAGTTTTGGACAACTACCTTTCATTCTTGCCAAACTCTTTGCAGACCTGCGTGCAAGCTTTAGAACAAGATTTTGGATGTTTTCTTTCCTGGCAGAGTTTCTCTTTGCAAGATATGGTGGAAAAGCTTTTTGCTGAGTGTAGAGCGGCAAGACACGCAGAAGACGCAGATACGCAGCTCTCCGAAGCTAAGTGCCGGTCCCGGGCTTCTTTCGGCACAAACCGCTCTCAGGAGCTCCCTGCGCTCGCCACAATGCTCTGTGTGCGAAGAAGCCGCTTCTTCGCCTCCGGGAGAATCGGCGAGCGGCAGCTTCCCAAAGGCGAAGATGCAAGCTGCAGCACACAGGCACAGTATGGGCAGCCTTCAGACTTAGAGAAAACAGTATTTTACCACTCTCCTGCCTTTTCCATGGTTATTCTATTGGAAAAGAACGAGTTTTGGACAACTACCTTTCATTCTTGCCAAACTCTTTGCAGACCTCCATGCAAGCTTTAGAACAAGATTTTGGATGTTTTCTTTCCTGGCAGAGTTTCTCCTTGCAAGATATGGTGGAAAAGCTTTTGGCTGAGTGTAGAGCGGCAAGACACGCAGAAGACGCAGATACGCAGCTCTCCGAAGCTAAGTGCCGGTCCCGGGCTTCTTTCGGCACAAACTGCTCTCAGGAGCTCCCTGCGCTCGCCACAATGCTCTGTGTGCGAAGAAGCCGCTTCTTCGCCTGCGGGAGAATCGGCGAGCGGCAGCTTCCCAAAGGCGAAGATGCAAGCTGCAGCACACAGGCACAGTGTGGGCAGCCTTCAGACTTAGAGAAAACAGTACTTTACCACTCTCCTGCCTTTTCCATGGTTATTCTATTGGAAAAGAACGAGTTTTGGACAACTACCTTTCATTCTTGCCAGAGTCTTTGCAGACCTGCGTGCAAGCTTTAGAACAAGATTTTGGATGTTTTCTTTCCTGGCAGAGTTTCTCCTTGCAAGATATGGTGGAAAAGCTTTTGGCTGAGTGTAGAGCGGCAAGACACGCAGAAGACGCAGATACGCAGCTCTCCGAAGCTAAGTGCCGGTCCCGGGCTTCTTTCGGCACAAACCGCTCTCAGGAGCTCCCTGCGCTCGCCACAATGCTCTGTGTGCGAAGAAGCCGCTTCTTCGCCTCCGGGAGAATCGGCGAGCGGCAGCTTCCCAAAGGCGAAGATGCAAGCTGCAGCACACAGGCACAGTGTGGGCAGCCTTCAGACTTAGAGAAAACAGTACTTTACCACTCTCCTGCCTTTTCCATGGTTATTCTATTGGAAAAGAACGAGTTTTGGACAACTACCTTTCATTCTTGCCAAACTCTTTGCAGACCCCCGTGCAAGCTTTAGAACAAGATTTTGGATGTTTTCTTTCCTGGCAGAGTTTCTCCTTGCAAGATATGGTGGAAAAGCTTTTTGCTGAGTGTAGAGCGGCAAGACACGCAGAAGACGCAGATACGCAGCTCTCCGAAGCTAAGTGCCGGTCCCGGGGTTCTTTCGGCACAAACCGCTCTCAGGAGCTCCCTGCGCTCGCCACAATGCTCTGTGTGCGAAGAAGCCGCTTCTTCGCCTCCGGGAGAATCGGCGAGCGGCAGCTTCCCAAAGGCGAAGATGCAAGCTGCAGCACACAGGCACAGTGTGGGCAGCCTTCAGACTTAGAGAAAACAGTACTTTACCACTCTCCTGCCTTTTCCATGGTTATTCTATTGGAAAAGAACGAGTTTTGGACAACTACCTTTCATTCTTGCCAAACTCTTTGCAGACCCCCGTGCAAGCTTTAGAACAAGATTTTGGATGTTTTCTTTCCTGGCAGAGTTTCTCCTTGCAAGATATGGTGGAAAAGCTTTTTGCTGAGTGTAGAGCGGCAAGACACGCAGAAGACGCAGATACGCAGCTCTCCGAAGCTAAGTGCCGGTCCCGGGCTTCTTTCGGCACAAACCGCTCTCAGGAGCTCCCTGCGCTCGCCACAATGCTCTGTGTGCGAAGAAGCCGCTTCTTCGCCTGCGGGAGAATCGGCGAGCGGCAGCTTCCCAAAGGCGAAGATGCAAGCTGCAGCACACAGGCACAGTGTGGGCAGCCTTCAGACTTAGAGAAAACAGTACTTTACCACTCTCCTGCCTTTTCCATGGTTATTCTATTGGAAAAGAACGAGTTTTGGACAACTACCTTTCATTCTTGCCAAACTCTTTGCAGACCCCCATGCAAGCTTTAGAACAAGATTTTGGATGTTTTCTTTCCTGGCAGAGTTTCTCCTTGCAAGATATGGTGGAAAAGCTTTTTGCTGAGTGTAGAGCGGCAAGACACGCAGAAGACGCAGATACGCAGCTCTCCGAAGCTAAGTGCCGGTCCCGGGCTTCTTTCGGCACAAACCGCTCTCAGGAGCTCCCTGCGCTCGCCACAATGCTCTGTGTGCGAAGAAGCCGCTTCTTCGCCTGCGGGAGAATCGGTGAGCGGCAGCTTCCCAAAGGCGAAGATGCAAGCTGCAGCAAACAGGCACAGTGTGGGCAGCATTCAGACTTAGAGAAAACAGTACTTTACCACTCTCCTGCCTTTTCCATGGTTATTATATTGGAAAAGAACGAGTTTTGGACAACTACCTTTCATTCTTGCCAAACTCTTTGCAGACCCCCGTGCAAGCTTTAGAACAAGATTTTGGATGTTTTCTTTCCTGGCAGAGTTTCTCCTTGCAAGATATGGTGGAAAAGCTTTTTGCTGAGTGTAGAGCGGCAAGACACGCAGAAGACGCAGATACGCAGCTCTCCGAAGCTAAGTGCCGGTCCCGGGCTTCTTTCGGCACAAACCGCTCTCAGGAGCTCCCTGCGCTCGCCACAATGCTCTGTGTGCGAAGAAGCCGCTTCTTCGCCTGCGGGAGAATCGGCGAGCGGCAGCTTCCCAAAGGCGAAGATGCAAGCTGCAGCACACAGGCACAGTATGGGCAGCCTTCAGACTTAGAGAAAACAGTACTTTACCACTCTCCTGCCTTTTCCATGGTTATTCTATTGGAAAAGAACGAGTTTTGGACAACTACCTTTCATTCTTGCCAAACTCTTTGCAGACCCCCGTGCAAGCTTTAGAACAAGATTTTGGATGTTTTCTTTCCTGGCAGAGTTTCTCCTTGCAAGATATGGTGGAAAAGCTTTTGGCTGAGTGTAGAGCGGCAAGACACGCAGAAGACGCAGATACGCAGCTCTCCGAAGCTAAGTGCCGGTCCCGGGCTTCTTTCGGCACAAACCGCTCTCAGGAGCTCCCTGCGCTCGCCACAATGCTCTGTGTGCGAAGAAGCCGCTTCTTCGCCTGCGGGAGAATCGGCGAGCGGCAGCTTCCCAAAGGCGAAGATGCAAGCTGCAGCACACAGGCACAGTGTGGGCAGCCTTCAGACTTAGAGAAAACAGTACTTTACCACTCTCCTGCCTTTTCCATGGTTATTCTATTGGAAAAGAACGAGTTTTGGACAACTACCTTTCATTCTTGCCAAACTCTTTGCAGACCTGCGTGCAAGCTTTAGAACAAGATTTTGGATGTTTTCTTTCCTGGCAGAGTTTCTCCTTGCAAGATATGGTGGAAAAGCTTTTGGCTGAGTGTAGAGCGGCAAGACACGCAGAAGACGCAGATACGCAGCTCTCCGAAGCTAAGTGCCGGTCCCGGGCTTCTTTCGGCACAAACCGCTCTCAGGAGCTCCCTGCGCTCGCCACAATGCTCTGTGTGCGAAGAAGCCGCTTCTTCGCCTCCGGGAGAATCGGCGAGCGGCAGCTTCCCAAAGGCGAAGATGCAAGCTGCAGCACACAGGCACAGTGTGGGCAGCCTTCAGACTTAGAGAAAACAGTACTTTACCACTCTCCTGCCTTTTCCATGGTTATTCTATTGGAAAAGAACGAGTTTTGGACAACTACCTTTCATTCTTGCCAAACTCTTTGCAGACCTGCGTGCAAGCTTTAGAACAAGATTTTGGATGTTTTCTTTCCTGGCAGAGTTTCTCCTTGCAAGATATGGTGGAAAAGCTTTTTGCTGAGTGTAGAGCGGCAAGACACGCAGAAGACGCAGATACGCAGCTCTCCGAAGCTAAGTGCCGGTCCCGGGCTTCTTTCGGCACAAACCGCTCTCAGGAGCTCCCTGCGCTCGCCACAATGCTCTGTGTGCGAAGAAGCCGCTTCTTCGCCTCCGGGAGAATCGGCGAGCGGCAGCTTCCCAAAGGCGAAGATGCAAGCTGCAGCACACAGGCACAGTGTGGGCAGCCTTCAGACTTAGAGAAAACAGTACTTTACCACTCTCCTGCCTTTTCCATGGTTATTCTATTGGAAAAGAACGAGTTTTGGACAACTACCTTTCATTCTTGCCAAACTCTTTGCAGACCTGCGTGCAAGCTTTAGAACAAGATTTTGGATGTTTTCTTTCCTGGCAGAGTTTCTCCTTGCAAGATATGGTGGAAAAGCTTTTTGCTGAGTGTAGAGCGGCAAGACACGCAGAAGACGCAGATACGCAGCTCTCCGAAGCTAAGTGCCGGTCCCGGGCTTCTTTCGGCACAAACCGCTCTCAGGAGCTCCCTGCGCTCGCCACAATGCTCTGTGTGCGAAGAAGCCGCTTCTTCGCCTGCGGGAGAATCGGCGAGCGGCAGCTTCCCAAAGGCGAAGATGCAAGCTGCAGCACACAGGCACAGTGTGGGCAGCCTTCAGACTTAGAGAAAACAGTACTTTACCACTCTCCTGCCTTTTCCATGGTTATTCTATTGGAAAAGAACGAGTTTTGGACAACTACCTTTCATTCTTGCCAAACTCTTTGCAGACCCCCGTGCAAGCTTTAGAACAAGATTTTGGATGTTTTCTTTCCTGGCAGAGTTTCTCCTTGCAAGATATGGTGGAAAAGCTTTTTGCTGAGTGTAGAGCGGCAAGACACGCAGAAGACGCAGATACGCAGCTCTCCGAAGCTAAGTGCCGGTCCCGGGCTTCTTTCGGCACAAACCGCTCTCAGGAGCTCCCTGCGCTCGCCACAATGCTCTGTGTGCGAAGAAGCCGCTTCTTCGCCTGCGGGAGAATCGGCGAGCGGCAGCTTCCCAAAGGCGAAGATGCAAGCTGCAGCACACAGGCACAGTATGGGCAGCCTTCAGACTTAGAGAAAACAGTACTTTACCACTCTCCTGCCTTTTCCATGGTTATTCTATTGGAAAAGAACGAGTTTTGGACAACTACCTTTCATTCTTGCCAAACTCTTTGCAGACCCCCGTGCAAGCTTTAGAACAAGATTTTGGATGTTTTCTTTCCTGGCAGAGTTTCTCCTTGCAAGATATGGTGGAAAAGCTTTTGGCTGAGTGTAGAGCGGCAAGACACGCAGAAGACGCAGATACGCAGCTCTCCGAAGCTAAGTGCCGGTCCCGGGCTTCTTTCGGCACAAACCGCTCTCAGGAGCTCCCTGCGCTCGCCACAATGCTCTGTGTGCGAAGAAGCCGCTTCTTCGCCTGCGGGAGAATCGGCGAGCGGCAGCTTCCCAAAGGCGAAGATGCAAGCTGCAGCACACAGGCACAGTGTGGGCAGCCTTCAGACTTAGAGAAAACAGTACTTTACCACTCTCCTGCCTTTTCCATGGTTATTCTATTGGAAAAGAACGAGTTTTGGACAACTACCTTTCATTCTTGCCCAACTCTTTGCAGACCCCCGTGCAAGCTTTAGAACAAGATTTTGGATGTTTTCTTTCCTGGCAGAGTTTCTCCTTGCAAGATATGGTGGAAAAGCTTTTGGCTGAGTGTAGAGCGGCAAGACACGCAGAAGACGCAGATACGCAGCTCTCCGAAGCTAAGTGCCGGTCCCGGGCTTCTTTCGGCACAAACCGCTCTCAGGAGCTCCCTGCGCTCGCCACAATGCTCTGTGTGCGAAGAAGCCGCTTCTTCGCCTCCGGGAGAATCGGCGAGCGGCAGCTTCCCAAAGGCGAAGATGCAAGCTGCAGCACACAGGCACAGTGTGGGCAGCCTTCAGACTTAGAGAAAACAGTACTTTACCACTCTCCTGCCTTATCCATGGTTATTCTATTGGAAAAGAACGAGTTTTGGACAACTACCTTTCATTCTTGCCAAACTCTTTGCAGACCCCCGTGCAAGCTTTAGAACAAGATTTTGGATGTTTTCTTTCCTGGCAGAGTTTCTCCTTGCAAGATATGGTGGAAAAGCTTTTTGCTGAGTGTAGAGCGGCAAGACACGCAGAAGACGCAGATACGCAGCTCTCCGAAGCTAAGTGCCGGTCCCGGGCTTCTTTCGGCACAAACCGCTCTCAGGAGCTCCCTGCGCTCGCCACAATGCTCTGTGTGCGAAGAAGCCGCTTCTTCGCCTGCGGGAGAATCGGCGAGCGGCAGCTTCCCAAAGGCGAAGATGCAAGCTGCAGCACACAGGCACAGTGTGGGCAGCCTTCAGACTTAGAGAAACCAGTACTTTACCACTCTCCTGCGTTTTCCATGGTTATTATATTGGAAAAGAACGAGTTTTGGACAACTACCTTTCATTCTTGCCAAACTCTTTGCAGACCTCCGTGCAAGCTTTAGAAGAAGATTTTGGATGTTTTCTTTCCTGGCAGAGTTTCTCCTTGCAAGATATGGTGGAAAAGCTTTTTGCTGAGTGTAGAGCGGCAAGACACGCAGAAGACGCAGATACGCAGCTCTCCGAAGCTAAGTGCCGGTCCCGGGCTTCTTTCGGCACAAACCGCTCTCAGGAGCTCCCTGCGCTCGCCACAATGCTCTGTGTGCGAAGAAGCCGCTTCTTCACCTCCGGGAGAATCGGCGAGCGGCAGCTTCCCAAAGGCGAAGATGCAAGCTGCAGCACACAGGCACAGTGTGGGCAGCATTCAGACTTAGAGAAAACAGTACTTTACCACTCTCCTGCCTTTTCCATGGTTATTCTTTTGGAAAAGAATGAGTTTTGGACAACTACCTTTCATTCTTGCCAAACTCTTTGCAGACCTCTGTGCAAGCTTTAGAACAAGATTTTGGATGTTTTCTTTCCTGGCAGAGTTTCTCCTTGCAAGATATGGTGGAAAAGCTTTTTGCTGAGTGTAGAGCGGCAAGACACGCAGTAGACGCAGATACGCAGCTCTCCGAAGCTAAGTGCCGGTCCCGGGCTTCTTTCGGCACAAACCGCTCTCAGGAGCTCCCTGCGCTCGCCACAATGCTCTGTGTGCGAAGAAGCCGCTTCTTCGCCTGCGGGAGAATCGGCGAGCGGCAGCTTCCCAAAGGCGAAGATGCAAGCTGCAGCACACAGGCACAGTATGGGCAGCCTTCAGACTTAGAGAAAACAGTACTTTACCACTCTCCTGCCTTTTCCATGGTTATTCTATTGGAAAAGAACGAGTTTTGGACAACTACCTTTCATTCTTGCCAAACTCTTTGCAGACCCCCGTGCAAGCTTTAGAACAAGATTTTGGATGTTTTCTTTCCTGGCAGAGTTTCTCCTTGCAAGATATGGTGGAAAAGCTTTTTGCTGAGTGTAGAGCGGCAAGACACGCAGAAGACGCAGATACGCAGCTCTCCGAAGCTAAGTGCCGGTCCCGGGGTTCTTTCGGCACAAACCGCTCTCAGGAGCTCCCTGCGCTCGCCACAATGCTCTGTGTGCGAAGAAGCCGCTTCTTCGCCTGCGGGAGAATCGGCGAGCGGCAGCTTCCCAAAGGCGAAGATGCAAGCTGCAGCACACAGGCACAGTGTGGGCAGCCTTCAGACTTAGAGAAAACAGTACTTTACCACTCTCCTGCCTTTTCCATGGTTATTATATTGGAAAAGAACGAGTTTTGGACAACTACCTTTCATTCTTGCCCAACTCTTTGCAGACCCCCGTGCAAGCTTTAGAACAAGATTTTGGATGTTTTCTTTCCTGGCAGAGTTTCTCCTTGCAAGATATGGTGGAAAAGCTTTTGGCTGAGTGTAGAGCGGCAAGACACGCAGAAGACGCAGATACGCAGCTCTCCGAAGCTAAGTGCCGGTCCCGGGCTTCTTTCGGCACAAACCGCTCTCAGGAGCTCCCTGCGCTCGCCACAATGCTCTGTGTGCGAAGAAGCCGCTTCTTCGCCTCCGGGAGAATCGGCGAGCGGCAGCTTCCCAAAGGCGAAGATGCAAGCTGCAGCACACAGGCACAGTGTGGGCAGCCTTCAGACTTAGAGAAAACAGTACTTTACCACTCTCCTGCCTTTTCCATGGTTATTCTATTGGAAAAGAACGAGTTTTGGACAACTACCTTTCATTCTTGCCAAACTCTTTGCAGACCTGCGTGCAAGCTTTAGAACAAGATTTTGGATGTTTTCTTTCCTGGCAGAGTTTCTCCTTGCAAGATATGGTGGAAAAGCTTTTTGCTGAGTGTAGAGCGGCAAGACACGCAGAAGACGCAGATACGCAGCTCTCCGAAGCTAAGTGCCGGTCCCGGGCTTCTTTCGGCACAAACCGCTCTCAGGAGCTCCCTGCGCTCGCCACAATGCTCTGTGTGCGAAGAAGCCGCTTCTTCGCCTCCGGGAGAATCGGCGAGCGGCAGCTTCCCAAAGGCGAAGATGCAAGCTGCAGCACACAGGCACAGTGTGGGCAGCCTTCAGACTTAGAGAAAACAGTACTTTACCACTCTCCTGCCTTTTCCATGGTTATTCTATTGGAAAAGAACGAGTTTTGGACAACTACCTTTCATTCTTGCCAAACTCTTTGCAGACCCCCGTGCAAGCTTTAGAACAAGATTTTGGATGTTTTCTTTCCTGGCAGAGTTTCTCCTTGCAAGATATGGTGGAAAAGCTTTTTGCTGAGTGTAGAGCGGCAAGACACGCAGAAGACGCAGATACGCAGCTCTCCGAAGCTAAGTGCCGGTCCCGGGCTTCTTTCGGCACAAACCGCTCTCAGGAGCTCCCTGCGCTCGCCACAATGCTCTGTGTGCGAAGAAGCCGCTTCTTCGCCTCCGGGAGAATCGGCGAGCGGCAGCTTCCCAAAGGCGAAGATGCAAGCTGCAGCACACAGGCACAGTGTGGGCAGCCTTCAGACTTAGAGAAAACAGTACTTTACCACTCTCCTGCCTTTTCCATGGTTATTCTATTGGAAAAGAACGAGTTTTGGACAACTACCTTTCATTCTTGCCAAACTCTTTGCAGACCTGCGTGCAAGCTTTAGAACAAGATTTTGGATGTTTTCTTTCCTGGCAGAGTTTCTCCTTGCAAGATATGGTGGAAAAGCTTTTTGCTGAGTGTAGAGCGGCAAGACACGCAGAAGACGCAGATACGCAGCTCTCCGAAGCTAAGTGCCGGTCCCGGGCTTCTTTCGGCACAAACCGCTCTCAGGAGCTCCCTGCGCTCGCCACAATGCTCTGTGTGCGAAGAAGCCGCTTCTTCGCCTCCGGGAGAATCGGCGAGCGGCAGCTTCCCAAAGGCGAAGATGCAAGCTGCAGCACACAGGCACAGTGTGGGCAGCCTTCAGACTTAGAGAAAACAGTACTTTACCACTCTCCTGCCTTTTCCATGGTTATTCTATTGGAAAAGAACGAGTTTTGGACAACTACCTTTCATTCTTGCCAAACTCTTTGCAGACCCCCGTGCAAGCTTTAGAACAAGATTTTGGATGTTTTCTTTCCTGGCAGAGTTTCTCCTTGCAAGATATGGTGGAAAAGCTTTTTGCTGAGTGTAGAGCGGCAAGACACGCAGAAGACGCAGATACGCAGCTCTCCGAAGCTAAGTGCCGGTCCCGGGCTTCTTTCGGCACAAACCGCTCTCAGGAGCTCCCTGCGCTCGCCACAATGCTCTGTGTGCGAAGAAGCCGCTTCTTCGCCTCCGGGAGAATCGGCGAGCGGCAGCTTCCCAAAGGCGAAGATGCAAGCTGCAGCACACAGGCACAGTGTGGGCAGCCTTCAGACTTAGAGAAAACAGTACTTTACCACTCTCCTGCCTTTTCCATGGTTATTCTATTGGAAAAGAACGAGTTTTGGACAACTACCTTTCATTCTTGCCAAACTCTTTGCAGACACCCATGCAAGCTTTAGAACAAGATTTTGGATGTTTTCTTTCCTGGCAGAGTTTCTCCTTGCAAGATATGGTGGAAAAGCTTTTTGCTGAGTGTAGAGCGGCAAGACACGCAGAAGACGCAGATACGCAGCTCTCCGAAGCTAAGTGCCGGTCCCGGGCTTCTTTCGGCACAAACCGCTCTCAGGAGCTCCCTGCGCTCGCCACAATGCTCTGTGTGCGAAGAAGCCGCTTCTTCGCCTGCGGGAGAATCGGCGAGCGGCAGCTTCCCAAAGGCGAAGATGCAAGCTGCAGCACACAGGCACAGTATGGGCAGCCTTCAGACTTAGAGAAAACAGTACTTTACCACTCTCCTGCCTTTTCCATGGTTATTCTATTGGAAAAGAACGAGTTTTGGACAACTACCTTTCATTCTTGCCAAACTCTTTGCAGACCCCCGTGCAAGCTTTAGAACAAGATTTTGGATGTTTTCTTTCCTGGCAGAGTTTCTCCTTGCAAGATATGGTGGAAAAGCTTTTGGCTGAGTGTAGAGCGGCAAGACACGCAGAAGACGCAGATACGCAGCTCTCCGAAGCTAAGTGCCGGTCCCGGGCTTCTTTCGGCACAAACCGCTCTCAGGAGCTCCCTGCGCTCGCCACAATGCTCTGTGTGCGAAGAAGCCGCTTCTTCGCCTCCGGGAGAATCGGCGAGCGGCAGCTTCCCAAAGGCGAAGATGCAAGCTGCACCACACAGGCACAGTGTGGGCAGCCTTCAGACTTAGAGAAAACAGTACTTTACCACTCTCCTGCCTTTTCCATGGTTATTCTATTGGAAAAGAACGAGTTTTGGACAACTACCTTTCATTCTTGCCAGAGTCTTTGCAGACCCCCGTGCAAGCTTTAGAACAAGATTTTGGATGTTTTCTTTCCTGGCAGAGTTTCTCCTTGCAAGATATGGTGGAAAAGCTTTTGGCTGAGTGTAGAGCGGCAAGACACGCAGAAGACGCAGATACGCAGCTCTCCGAAGCTAAGTGCCGGTCCCGGGCTTCTTTCGGCACAAACCGCTCTCAGGAGCTCCCTGCGCTCGCCACAATGCTCTGTGTGCGAAGAAGCCGCTTCTTCGCCTCCGGGAGAATCGGCGAGCGGCAGCTTCCCAAAGGCGAAGATGCAAGCTGCAGCACACAGGCACAGTGTGGGCAGCCTTCAGACTTAGAGAAAACAGTACTTTACCACTCTCCTGCCTTTTCCATGGTTATTCTATTGGAAAAGAACGAGTTTTGGACAACTACCTTTCATTCTTGCCAAACTCTTTGCAGACCTGCGTGCAAGCTTTAGAACAAGATTTTGGATGTTTTCTTTCCTGGCAGAGTTTCTCCTTGCAAGATATGGTGGAAAAGCTTTTTGCTGAGTGTAGAGCGGCAAGACACGCAGAAGACGCAGATACGCAGCTCTCCGAAGCTAAGTGCCGGTCCCGGGCTTCTTTCGGCACAAACCGCTCTCAGGAGCTCCCTGCGCTCGCCACAATGCTCTGTGTGCGAAGAAGCCGCTTCTTCGCCTCCGGGAGAATCGGCGAGCGGCAGCTTCCCAAAGGCGAAGATGCAAGCTGCAGCACACAGGCACAGTGTGGGCAGCCTTCAGACTTAGAGAAAACAGTACTTTACCACTCTCCTGCCTTTTCCATGGTTATTCTATTGGAAAAGAACGAGTTTTGGACAACTACCTTTCATTCTTGCCAAACTCTTTGCAGACCCCCGTGCAAGCTTTAGAACAAGATTTTGGATGTTTTCTTTCCTGGCAGAGTTTCTCCTTGCAAGATATGGTGGAAAAGCTTTTTGCTGAGTGTAGAGCGGCAAGACACGCAGAAGACGCAGATACGCAGCTCTCCGAAGCTAAGTGCCGGTCCCGGGCTTCTTTCGGCACAAACCGCTCTCAGGAGCTCCCTGCGCTCGCCACAATGCTCTGTGTGCGAAGAAGCCGCTTCTTCGCCTCCGGGAGAATCGGCGAGCGGCAGCTTCCCAAAGGCGAAGATGCAAGCTGCAGCAAACAGGCACAGTGTGGGCAGCATTCAGACTTAGAGAAAACAGTACTTTACCACTCTCCTGCCTTTTCCATGGTTATTCTATTGGAAAAGAACGAGTTTTGGACAACTACCTTTCATTCTTGCCAAACTCTTTGCAGACCCCCGTGCAAGCTTTAGAACAAGATTTTGGATGTTTTCTTTCCTGGCAGAGTTTCTCCTTGCAAGATATGGTGGAAAAGCTTTTGGCTGAGTGTAGAGCGGCAAGACACGCAGAAGACGCAGATACGCAGCTCTCCGAAGCTAAGTGCCGGTCCCGGGCTTCTTTCGGCACAAACCGCTCTCAGGAGCTCCCTGCGCTCGCCACAATGCTCTGTGTGCGAAGAAGCCGCTTCTTCGCCTGCGGGAGAATCGGCGAGCGGCAGCTTCCCAAAGGCGAAGATGCAAGCTGCAGCACACAGGCACAGTATGGGCAGCCTTCAGACTTAGAGAAAACAGTACTTTACCACTCTCCTGCCTTTTCCATGGTTATTCTATTGGAAAAGAACGAGTTTTGGACAACTACCTTTCATTCTTGCCAAACTCTTTGCAGACCCCCGTGCAAGCTTTAGAACAAGATTTTGGATGTTTTCTTTCCTGGCAGAGTTTCTCCTTGCAAGATATGGTGGAAAAGCTTTTGGCTGAGTGTAGAGCGGCAAGACACGCAGAAGACGCAGATACGCAGCTCTCCGAAGCTAAGTGCCGGTCCCGGGCTTCTTTCGGCACAAACCGCTCTCAGGAGCTCCCTGCGCTCGCCACAATGCTCTGTGTGCGAAGAAGCCGCTTCTTCGCCTGCGGGAGAATCGGCGAGCGGCAGCTTCCCAAAGGCGAAGATGCAAGCTGCAGCACACAGGCACAGTGTGGGCAGCCTTCAGACTTAGAGAAAACAGTACTTTACCACTCTCCTGCCTTTTCCATGGTTATTCTATTGGAAAAGAACGAGTTTTGGACAACTACCTTTCATTCTTGCCAGAGTCTTTGCAGACCTGCGTGCAAGCTTTAGAACAAGATTTTGGATGTTTTCTTTCCTGGCAGAGTTTCTCCTTGCAAGATATGGTGGAAAAGCTTTTGGCTGAGTGTAGAGCGGCAAGACACGCAGAAGACGCAGATACGCAGCTCTCCGAAGCTAAGTGCCGGTCCCGGGCTTCTTTCGGCACAAACCGCTCTCAGGAGCTCCCTGCGCTCGCCACAATGCTCTGTGTGCGAAGAAGCCGCTTCTTCGCCTGCGGGAGAATCGGCGAGCGGCAGCTTCCCAAAGGCGAAGATGCAAGCTGCAGCACACAGGCACAGTGTGGGCAGCCTTCAGACTTAGAGAAAACAGTACTTTACCACTCTCCTGCCTTATCCATGGTTATTCTATTGGAAAAGAACGAGTTTTGGACAACTACCTTTCATTCTTGCCAAACTCTTTGCAGACCCCCGTGCAAGCTTTAGAACAAGATTTTGGATGTTTTCTTTCCTGGCAGAGTTTCTCCTTGCAAGATATGGTGGAAAAGCTTTTTGCTGAGTGTAGAGCGGCAAGACACGCAGAAGACGCAGATACGCAGCTCTCCGAAGCTAAGTGCCGGTCCCGGGCTTCTTTCGGCACAAACCGCTCTCAGGAGCTCCCTGCGCTCGCCACAATGCTCTGTGTGCGAAGAAGCCGCTTCTTCGCCTGCGGGAGAATCGGCGAGCGGCAGCTTCCCAAAGGCGAAGATGCAAGCTGCAGCACACAGGCACAGTGTGGGCAGCCTTCAGACTTAGAGAAAACAGTACTTTACCACTCTCCTGCCTTTTCCATGGTTATTCTATTGGAAAAGAACGAGTTTTGGACAACTACCTTTCATTCTTGCCAAACTCTTTGCAGACCCCCGTGCAAGCTTTAGAACAAGATTTTGGATGTTTTCTTTCCTGGCAGAGTTTCTCCTTGCAAGATATGGTGGAAAAGCTTTTTGCTGAGTGTAGAGCGGCAAGACACGCAGAAGACGCAGATACGCAGCTCTCCGAAGCTAAGTGCCGGTCCCGGGCTTCTTTCGGCACAAACCGCTCTCAGGAGCTCCCTGCGCTCGCCACAATGCTCTGTGTGCGAAGAAGCCGCTTCTTCGCCTGCGGGAGAATCGGCGAGCGGCAGCTTCCCAAAGGCGAAGATGCAAGCTGCAGCACACAGGCACAGTATGGGCAGCCTTCAGACTTAGAGAAAACAGTACTTTACCACTCTCCTGCCTTTTCCATGGTTATTCTATTGGAAAAGAACGAGTTTTGGACAACTACCTTTCATTCTTGCCAAACTCTTTGCAGACCCCCGTGCAAGCTTTAGAACAAGATTTTGGATGTTTTCTTTCCTGGCAGAGTTTCTCCTTGCAAGATATGGTGGAAAAGCTTTTGGCTGAGTGTAGAGCGGCAAGACACGCAGAAGACGCAGATACGCAGCTCTCCGAAGCTAAGTGCCGGTCCCGGGCTTCTTTCGGCACAAACCGCTCTCAGGAGCTCCCTGCGCTCGCCACAATGCTCTGTGTGCGAAGAAGCCGCTTCTTCGCCTGCGGGAGAATCGGCGTGCGGCAGCTTCCCAAAGGCGAAGATGCAAGCTGCAGCACACAGGCACAGTGTGGGCAGCCTTCAGACTTAGAGAAAACAGTACTTTACCACTCTCCTGCCTTTTCCATGGTTATTCTATTGGAAAAGAACGAGTTTTGGACAACTACCTTTCATTCTTGCCAGAGTCTTTGCAGACCTGCGTGCAAGCTTTAGAACAAGATTTTGGATGTTTTCTTTCCTGGCAGAGTTTCTCCTTGCAAGATATGGTGGAAAAGCTTTTGGCTGAGTGTAGAGCGGCAAGACACGCAGAAGACGCAGATACGCAGCTCTCCGAAGCTAAGTGCCGGTCCCGGGCTTCTTTCGGCACAAACCGCTCTCAGGAGCTCCCTGCGCTCGCCACAATGCTCTGTGTGCGAAGAAGCCGCTTCTTCGCCTCCGGGAGAATCGGCGAGCGGCAGCTTCCCAAAGGCGAAGATGCAAGCTGCAGCACACAGGCACAGTGTGGGCAGCATTCAGACTTAGAGAAAACAGTACTTTACCACTCTCCTGCCTTATCCATGGTTATTCTATTGGAAAAGAACGAGTTTTGGACAACTACCTTTCATTCTTGCCAAACTCTTTGCAGACCCCCGTGCAAGCTTTAGAACAAGATTTTGGATGTTTTCTTTCCTGGCAGAGTTTCTCCTTGCAAGATATGGTGGAAAAGCTTTTGGCTGAGTGTAGAGCGGCAAGACACGCAGAAGACGCAGATACGCAGCTCTCCGAAGCTAAGTGCCGGTCCCGGGCTTCTTTCGGCACAAACCGCTCTCAGGAGCTCCCTGCGCTCGCCACAATGCTCTGTGTGCGAAGAAGCCGCTTCTTCGCCTGCGGGAGAATCGGCGAGCGGCAGCTTCCCAAAGGCGAAGATGCAAGCTGCAGCACACAGGCACAGTGTGGGCAGCCTTCAGACTTAGAGAAAACAGTACTTTACCACTCTCCTGCCTTTTCCATGGTTATTCTATTGGAAAAGAACGAGTTTTGGACAACTACCTTTCATTCTTGCCAGAGTCTTTGCAGACCTGCGTGCAAGCTTTAGAACAAGATTTTGGATGTTTTCTTTCCTGGCAGAGTTTCTCCTTGCAAGATATGGTGGAAAAGCTTTTGGCTGAGTGTAGAGCGGCAAGACACGCAGAAGACGCAGATACGCAGCTCTCCGAAGCTAAGTGCCGGTCCCGGGCTTCTTTCGGCACAAACCGCTCTCAGGAGCTCCCTGCGCTCGCCACAATGCTCTGTGTGCGAAGAAGCCGCTTCTTCGCCTGCGGGAGAATCGGCGAGCGGCAGCTTCCCAAAGGCGAAGATGCAAGCTGCAGCACACAGGCACAGTGTGGGCAGCCTTCAGACTTAGAGAAAACAGTACTTTACCACTCTCCTGCCTTATCCATGGTTATTCTATTGGAAAAGAACGAGTTTTGGACAACTACCTTTCATTCTTGCCAAACTCTTTGCAGACCCCCGTGCAAGCTTTAGAACAAGATTTTGGATGTTTTCTTTCCTGGCAGAGTTTCTCCTTGCAAGATATGGTGGAAAAGCTTTTTGCTGAGTGTAGAGCGGCAAGACACGCAGAAGACGCAGATACGCAGCTCTCCGAAGCTAAGTGCCGGTCCCGGGCTTCTTTCGGCACAAACCGCTCTCAGGAGCTCCCTGCGCTCGCCACAATGCTCTGTGTGCGAAGAAGCCGCTTCTTCGCCTGCGGGAGAATCGGCGAGCGGCAGCTTCCCAAAGGCGAAGATGCAAGCTGCAGCACACAGGCACAGTGTGGGCAGCCTTCAGACTTAGAGAAAACAGTACTTTACCACTCTCCTGCCTTTTCCATGGTTATTCTATTGGAAAAGAACGAGTTTTGGACAACTACCTTTCATTCTTGCCAAACTCTTTGCAGACCCCCGTGCAAGCTTTAGAACAAGATTTTGGATGTTTTCTTTCCTGGCAGAGTTTCTCCTTGCAAGATATGGTGGAAAAGCTTTTGGCTGAGTGTAGAGCGGCAAGACACGCAGAAGACGCAGATACGCAGCTCTCCGAAGCTAAGTGCCGGTCCCGGGCTTCTTTCGGCACAAACCGCTCTCAGGAGCTCCCTGCGCTCGCCACAATGCTCTGTGTGCGAAGAAGCCGCTTCTTCGCCTGCGGGAGAATCGGCGTGCGGCAGCTTCCCAAAGGCGAAGATGCAAGCTGCAGCACACAGGCACAGTGTGGGCAGCCTTCAGACTTAGAGAAAACAGTACTTTACCACTCTCCTGCCTTTTCCATGGTTATTCTATTGGAAAAGAACGAGTTTTGGACAACTACCTTTCATTCTTGCCAGAGTCTTTGCAGACCTGCGTGCAAGCTTTAGAACAAGATTTTGGATGTTTTCTTTCCTGGCAGAGTTTCTCCTTGCAAGATATGGTGGAAAAGCTTTTGGCTGAGTGTAGAGCGGCAAGACACGCAGAAGACGCAGATACGCAGCTCTCCGAAGCTAAGTGCCGGTCCCGGGCTTCTTTCGGCACAAACCGCTCTCAGGAGCTCCCTGCGCTCGCCACAATGCTCTGTGTGCGAAGAAGCCGCTTCTTCGCCTCCGGGAGAATCGGCGAGCGGCAGCTTCCCAAAGGCGAAGATGCAAGCTGCAGCACACAGGCACAGTGTGGGCAGCATTCAGACTTAGAGAAAACAGTACTTTACCACTCTCCTGCCTTTTCCATGGTTATTCTATTGGAAAAGAACGAGTTTTGGACAACTACCTTTCATTCTTGCCAAACTCTTTGCAGACCTGCGTGCAAGCTTTAGAACAAGATTTTGGATGTTTTCTTTCTTGGCAGAGTTTCTCCTTGCAAGATATGGTGGAAAAGCTTTTTGCTGAGTGTAGAGCGGCAAGACACGCAGAAGACGCAGATACGCAGCTCTCCGAAGCTAAGTGCCGGTCCCGGGCTTCTTTCGGCACAAACCGCTCTCAGGAGCTCCCTGCGCTCGCCACAATGCTCTGTGTGCGAAGAAGCCGCTTCTTCGCCTGCGGGAGAATCGGCGAGCGGCAGCTTCCCAAAGGCGAAGATGCAAGCTGCAGCACACAGGCACAGTGTGGGCAGCCTTCAGACTTAGAGAAAACAGTACTTTACCACTCTCCTGCCTTTTCCATGGTTATTCTATTGGAAAAGAACGAGTTTTGGACAACTACCTTTCATTCTTGCCAGAGTCTTTGCAGACCTGCGTGCAAGCTTTAGAACAAGATTTTGGATGTTTTCTTTCCTGGCAGAGTTTCTCCTTGCAAGATATGGTGGAAAAGCTTTTGGCTGAGTGTAGAGCGGCAAGACACGCAGAAGACGCAGATACGCAGCTCTCCGAAGCTAAGTGCCGGTCCCGGGCTTCTTTCGGCACAAACCGCTCTCAGGAGCTCCCTGCGCTCGCCACAATGCTCTGTGTGCGAAGAAGCCGCTTCTTCGCCTCCGGGAGAATCGGCGAGCGGCAGCTTCCCAAAGGCGAAGATGCAAGCTGCAGCACACAGGCACAGTGTGGGCAGCCTTCAGACTTAGAGAAAACAGTACTTTACCACTCTCCTGCCTTATCCATGGTTATTCTATTGGAAAAGAACGAGTTTTGGACAACTACCTTTCATTCTTGCCAAACTCTTTGCAGACCCCCGTGCAAGCTTTAGAACAAGATTTTGGATGTTTTCTTTCCTGGCAGAGTTTCTCCTTGCAAGATATGGTGGAAAAGCTTTTTGCTGAGTGTAGAGCGGCAAGACACGCAGAAGACGCAGATACGCAGCTCTCCGAAGCTAAGTGCCGGTCCCGGGCTTCTTTCGGCACAAACCGCTCTCAGGAGCTCCCTGCGCTCGCCACAATGCTCTGTGTGCGAAGAAGCCGCTTCTTCGCCTGCGGGAGAATCGGCGAGCGGCAGCTTCCCAAAGGCGAAGATGCAAGCTGCAGCACACAGGCACAGTGTGGGCAGCCTTCAGACTTAGAGAAACCAGTACTTTACCACTCTCCTGCGTTTTCCATGGTTATTCTATTGGAAAAGAACGAGGTTTGGACAACTACCTTTCATTCTTGCCAAACTCTTTGCAGACCCCCGTGCAAGCTTTAGAACAAGATTTTGGATGTTTTCTTTCCTGGCAGAGTTTCTCCTTGCAAGATATGGTGGAAAAGCTTTTTGCTGAGTGTAGAGCGGCAAGACACGCAGTAGACGCAGATACGCAGCTCTCCGAAGCTAAGTGCCGGTCCCGGGCTTCTTTCGGCACAAACCGCTCTCAGGAGCTCCCCGCGCTCGCCACAATGCTCTGTGTGCGAAGAAGCCGCTTCTTCGCCTGCGGGAGAATCGGCGAGCGGCAGCTTCCCAAAGGCGAAGATGCAAGCTGCAGCACACAGGCACAGTGTGGGCAGCCTTCAGACTTAGAGAAAACAGTACTTTACCACTCTCCTGCCTTTTCCATGGTTATTCTATTGGAAAAGAACGAGTTTTGGACAACTACCTTTCATTCTTGCCAAACTCTTTGCAGACCCCCGTGCAAGCTTTAGAACAAGATTTTGGATGTTTTCTTTCCTGGCAGAGTTTCTCCTTGCAAGATATGGTGGAAAAGCTTTTGGCTGAGTGTAGAGCGGCAAGACACGCAGAAGACGCAGATACGCAGCTCTCCGAAGCTAAGTGCCGGTCCCGGGCTTCTTTCGGCACAAACCGCTCTCAGGAGCTCCCTGCGCTCGCCACAATGCTCTGTGTGCGAAGAAGCCGCTTCTTCGCCTCCGGGAGAATCGGCGAGCGGCAGCTTCCCAAAGGCGAAGATGCAAGCTGCAGCACACAGGCACAGTGTGGGCAGCCTTCAGACTTAGAGAAAACAGTACTTTACCACTCTCCTGCCTTTTCCATGGTTATTCTATTGGAAAAGAACGAGTTTTGGACAACTACCTTTCATTCTTGCCAAACTCTTTGCAGACCCCCGTGCAAGCTTTAGAACAAGATTTTGGATGTTTTCTTTCCTGGCAGAGTTTCTCCTTGCAAGATATGGTGGAAAAGCTTTTTGCTGAGTGTAGAGCGGCAAGACACGCAGAAGACGCAGATACGCAGCTCTCCGAAGCTAAGTGCCGGTCCCGGGCTTCTTTCGGCACAAACCGCTCTCAGGAGCTCCCTGCGCTCGCCACAATGCTCTGTGTGCGAAGAAGCCGCTTCTTCGCCTGCGGGAGAATCGGCGAGCGGCAGCTTCCCAAAGGCGAAGATGCAAGCTGCAGCACACAGGCACAGTGTGGGCAGCCTTCAGACTTAGAGAAAACAGTACTTTACCACTCTCCTGCCTTTTCCATGGTTATTCTATTGGAAAAGAACGAGTTTTGGACAACTACCTTTCATTCTTGCCAAACTCTTTGCAGACCTGCGTGCAAGCTTTAGAACAAGATTTTGGATGTTTTCTTTCCTGGCAGAGTTTCTCCTTGCAAGATATGGTGGAAAAGCTTTTTGCTGAGTGTAGAGCGGCAAGACACGCAGTAGACGCAGATACGCAGCTCTCCGAAGCTAAGTGCCGGTCCCGGGCATCTTTCGGCACAAACCGCTCTCAGGAGCTCCCCGCGCTCGCCACAATGCTCTGTGTGCGAAGAAGCCGCTTCTTCGCCTGCGGGAGAATCGGCGAGCGGCAGCTTCCCAAAGGCGAAGATGCAAGCTGCAGCACACAGGCACAGTGTGGGCAGCATTCAGACTTAGAGAAAACAGTACTTTACCACTCTCCTGCCTTTTCCATGGTTATTCTATTGGAAAAGAACGAGTTTTGGACAACTACCTTTCATTCTTGCCAAACTCTTTGCAGACCCCCGTGCAAGCTTTAGAACAAGATTTTGGATGTTTTCTTTCCTGGCAGAGTTTCTCCTTGCAAGATATGGTGGAAAAGCTTTTTGCTGAGTGTAGAGCGGCAAGACACGCAGAAGACGCAGATACGCAGCTCTCCGAAGCTAAGTGCCGGTCCCGGGCTTCTTTCGGCACAAACCGCTCTCAGGAGCTCCCTGCGCTCGCCACAATGCTCTGTGTGCGAAGAAGCCGCTTCTTCGCCTGCGGGAGAATCGGCGAGCGGCAGCTTCCCAAAGGCGAAGATGCAAGCTGCAGCACACAGGCACAGTGTGGGCAGCCTTCAGACTTAGAGAAAACAGTACTTTACCACTCTCCTGCCTTTTCCATGGTTATTCTATTGGAAAAGAACGAGTTTTGGACAACTACCTTTCATTCTTGCCAAACTCTTTGCAGACCTCCGTGCAAGCTTTAGAACAAGATTTTGGATGTTTTCTTTCCTGGCAGAGTTTCTCCTTGCAAGATATGGTGGAAAAGCTTTTTGCTGAGTGTAGAGCGGCAAGACACGCAGAAGACGCAGATACGCAGCTCTCCGAAGCTAAGTGCCGGTCCCGGGCTTCTTTCGGCACAAACCGCTCTCAGGAGCTCCCTGCGCTCGCCACAATGCTCTGTGTGCGAAGAAGCCGCTTCTTCGCCTGCAGGAGAATCGGCGAGCGGCAGCTTCCCAAAGGCGAAGATGCAAGCTGCAGCACACAGGCACAGTGTGGGCAGCATTCAGACTTAGAGAAAACAGTACTTTACCACTCTCCTGCCTTTTCCATGGTTATTCTATTGGAAAAGAACGAGTTTTGGACAACTACCTTTCATTCTTGCCAAACTCTTTGCAGACCTGCGTGCAAGCTTTAGAACAAGATTTTGGATGTTTTCTTTCCTGGCAGAGTTTCTTCTTGCAAGATATGGTGGAAAAGCTTTTTGCTGAGTGTAGAGCGGCAAGACACGCAGAAGACGCAGATACGCAGCTCTCCGAAGCTAAGTGCCGGTCCCGGGCTTCTTTCGGCACAAACCGCTCTCAGGAGCTCCCCGCGCTCGCCACAATGCTCTGTGTGCGAAGAAGCCGCTTCTTCGCCTGTGGGAGAATCGGCGAGCGGCAGCTTCCCAAAGGCGAAGATGCAAGCTGCAGCACACAGGCACAGTGTGGGCAGCCTTCAGACTTAGAGAAAACAGTACTTTACCACTCTCCTGCCTTTTCCATGGTTATTCTATTGGAAAAGAACGAGTTTTGGACAACTACCTTTCATTCTTGCCAAACTCTTTGCAGACCCCCGTGCAAGCTTTAGAACAAGATTTTGGATGTTTTCTTTCCTGGCAGAGTTTCTCCTTGCAAGATATGGTGGAAAAGCTTTTTGCTGAGTGTAGAGCGGCAAGACACGCAGAAGACGCAGATACGCAGCTCTCCGAAGCTAAGTGCCGGTCCCGGGCTTCTTTCGGCACAAACCGCTCTCAGGAGCTCCCTGCGCTCGCCACAATGCTCTGTGTGCGAAGAAGCCGCTTCTTCGCCTCCGGGAGAATCGGCGAGCGGCAGCTTCCCAAAGGCGAAGATGCAAGCTGCAGCACACAGGCACAGTGTGGGCAGCCTTCAGACTTAGAGAAAACAGTACTTTACCACTCTCCTGCCTTATCCATGGTTATTCTATTGGAAAAGAACGAGTTTTGGACAACTACCTTTCATTCTTGCCAAACTCTTTGCAGACCCCCGTGCAAGCTTTAGAACAAGATTTTGGATGTTTTCTTTCCTGGCAGAGTTTCTCCTTGCAAGATATGGTGGAAAAGCTTTTGGCTGAGTGTAGAGCGGCAAGACACGCAGAAGACGCAGATACGCAGCTCTCCGAAGCTAAGTGCCGGTCCCGGGCTTCTTTCGGCACAAACCGCTCTCAGGAGCTCCCTGCGCTCGCCACAATGCTCTGTGTGCGAAGAAGCCGCTTCTTCGCCTGCGGGAGAATCGGCGAGCGGCAGCTTCCCAAAGGCGAAGATGCAAGCTGCAGCACACAGGCACAATGTGGGCAGCCTTCAGACTTAGAGAAAACAGTACTTTACCACTCTCCTGCCTTATCCATGGTTATTATATTGGAAAAGAACGAGTTTTGGACAACTACCTTTCATTCTTGCCAAACTCTTTGCAGACCTCCGTGCAAGCTTTAGAACAAGATTTTGGATGTTTTCTTCCCTGGCAGAGTTTCTCCTTGCAAGATATGGTGAAAAAGCTTTTGGCTGAGTGTTGAGCGGCAAGACACGCAGAAGACGCAGATACGCAGCTCTCCGAAGCTAAGTGCCGGTCCCGGGCTTCTTTCGGCACAAACCGCTCTCAGGAGCTCCCTGCGCTCGCCACAATGCTCTGTGTGTGAAGAAGCCGCTTCTTCGCCTCCGGGAGAATCGGCGAGCGGCAGCTTCCCAAAGGCGAAGATGCAAGCTGCAGCACACAGGCACAGTGTGGGCAGCCTTCAGACTTAGAGAAAACAGTACTTTACCACTCTCCTGCCTTATCCATGGTTATTCTAGTGGAAAAGAACGAGTTTTGGACAACTACCTTTCATTCTTGCCAAACTCTTTGCAGACCCCCGTGCAAGCTTTAGAACAAGATTTTGGATGTTTTCTTTCCTGGCAGAGTTTCTCCTTGCAAGATATGGTGGAAAACCTTTTTGCTGAGTGTAGAGCGGCAAGACACGCAGAAGACGCAGATACGCAGCTCTCCGAAGCTAAGTGCCGGTCCCGGGCTTCTTTCGGCACAAACCGCTCTCAGGAGCTCCCCGCGCTCGCCACAATGCTCTGTGTGCGAAGAAGCCGCTTCTTCGCCTGCGGGAGAATCGGCGAGCGGCAGCTTCCCAAAGGCGAAGATGCAAGCTGCAGCACACAGGCACAGTGTGGGCAGCATTCAGACTTAGAGAAAACAGTACTTTACCACTCTCCTGCCTTTTCCATGGTTATTCTATTGGAAAAGAACGAGTTTTGGACAACTACCTTTCATTCTTGCCAAACTCTTTGCAGACCCCCGTGCAAGCTTTAGAACAAGATTTTGGATGTTTTCTTTCCTGGCAGAGTTTCTCCTTGCAAGATATGGTGGAAAAGCTTTTTGCTGAGTGTAGAGCGGCAAGACACGCAGAAGACGCAGATACGCAGCTCTCCGAAGCTAAGTGCCGGTCCCGGGCTTCTTTCGGCACAAACCGCTCTCAGGAGCTCCCTGCGCTCGCCACAATGCTCTGTGTGCGAAGAAGCCGCTTCTTCGCCTGCGGGAGAATCGGCGAGCGGCAGCTTCCCAAAGGCGAAGATGCAAGCTGCAGCACACAGGCACAGTGTGGGCAGCCTTCAGACTTAGAGAAAACAGTACTTTACCACTCTCCTGCCTTTTCCATGGTTATTCTATTGGAAAAGAACGAGTTTTGGACAACTACCTTTCATTCTTGCCAAACTCTTTGCAGACCCCCGTGCAAGCTTTAGAACAAGATTTTGGATGTTTTCTTTCCTGGCAGAGTTTCTTCTTGCAAGATATGGTGGAAAAGCTTTTGGCTGAGTGTAGAGCGGCAAGACACGCAGAAGACGCAGATACGCAGCTCTCCGAAGCTAAGTGCCGGTCCCGGGCTTCTTTCGGCACAAACCGCTCTCAGGAGCTCCCTGCGCTCGCCACAATGCTCTGTGTGCGAAGAAGCCGCTTCTTCGCCTGCGGGAGAATCGGCGAGCGGCAGCTTCCCAAAGGCGAAGATGCAAGCTGCAGCACACAGGCACAATGTGGGCAGCCTTCAGACTTAGAGAAAACAGTACTTTACCACTCTCCTGCCTTATCCATGGTTATTCTATTGGAAAAGAACGAGTTTTGGACAACTACCTTTCATTCTTGCCAAACTCTTTGCAGACCTCCGTGCAAGCTTTAGAACAAGATTTTGGATGTTTTCTTCCCTGGCAGAGTTTCTCCTTGCAAGATATGGTGAAAAAGCTTTTGGCTGAGTGTTGAGCGGCAAGACACGCAGAAGACGCAGATACGCAGCTCTCCGAAGCTAAGTGCCGGTCCCGGGCTTCTTTCGGCACAAACCGCTCTCAGGAGCTCCCTGCGCTCGCCACAATGCTCTGTGTGTGAAGAAGCCGCTTCTTCGCCTCCGGGAGAATCGGCGAGCGGCAGCTTCCCAAAGGCGAAGATGCAAGCTGCAGCACACAGGCACAGTGTGGGCAGCCTTCAGACTTAGAGAAAACAGTACTTTACCACTCTCCTGCCTTTTCCATGGTTATTCTATTGGAAAAGAACGAGTTTTGGACAACTACCTTTCATTCTTGCCAAACTCTTTGCAGACCCCCGTGCAAGCTTTAGAACAAGATTTTGGATGTTTTCTTTCCTGGCAGAGTTTCTTCTTGCAAGATATGGTGGAAAACCTTTTTGCTGAGTGTAGAGCGGCAAGACACGCAGAAGACGCAGATACGCAGCTCTCCGAAGCTAAGTGCCGGTCCCGGGCTTCTTTCGGCACAAACCGCTCTCAGGAGCTCCCCGCGCTCGCCACAATGCTCTGTGTGCGAAGAAGCCGCTTCTTCGCCTGCGGGAGAATCGGCGAGCGGCAGCTTCCCAAAGGCGAAGATGCAAGCTGCAGCACACAGGCACAGTGTGGGCAGCATTCAGACTTAGAGAAAACAGTACTTTACCACTCTCCTGCCTTTTCCATGGTTATTCTATTGGAAAAGAACGAGTTTTGGACAACTACCTTTCATTCTTGCCAAACTCTTTGCAGACCCCCGTGCAAGCTTTAGAACAAGATTTTGGATGTTTTCTTTCCTGGCAGAGTTTCTCCTTGCAAGATATGGTGGAAAAGCTTTTTGCTGAGTGTAGAGCGGCAAGACACGCAGAAGACGCAGATACGCAGCTCTCCGAAGCTAAGTGCCGGTCCCGGGCTTCTTTCGGCACAAACCGCTCTCAGGAGCTCCCTGCGCTCGCCACAATGCTCTGTGTGCGAAGAAGCCGCTTCTTCGCCTGCGGGAGAATCGGCGAGCGGCAGCTTCCCAAAGGCGAAGATGCAAGCTGCAGCACACAGGCACAGTGTGGGCAGCCTTCAGACTTAGAGAAAACAGTACTTTACCACTCTCCTGCCTTTTCCATGGTTATTCTATTGGAAAAGAACGAGTTTTGGACAACTACCTTTCATTCTTGCCAAACTCTTTGCAGACCCCCGTGCAAGCTTTAGAACAAGATTTTGGATGTTTTCTTTCCTGGCAGAGTTTCTCCTTGCAAGATATGGTGGAAAAGCTTTTTGCTGAGTGTAGAGCGGCAAGACACGCAGAAGACGCAGATACGCAGCTCTCCGAAGCTAAGTGCCGGTCCCGGGCTTCTTTCGGCACAAACCGCTCTCAGGAGCTCCCTGCGCTCGCCACAATGCTCTGTGTGCGAAGAAGCCGCTTCTTCGCCTGCGGGAGAATCGGCGAGCGGCAGCTTCCCAAAGGCGAAGATGCAAGCTGCAGCACACAGGCACAGTGTGGGCAGCCTTCAGACTTAGAGAAAACAGTACTTTACCACTCTCCTGCCTTTTCCATGGTTATTCTATTGGAAAAGAACGAGTTTTGGACAACTACCTTTCATTCTTGCCAAACTCTTTGCAGACCTCCGTGCAAGCTTTAGAACAAGATTTTGGATGTTTTCTTTCCTGGCAGAGTTTCTCCTTGCAAGATATGGTGGAAAAGCTTTTTGCTGAGTGTAGAGCGGCAAGACACGCAGAAGACGCAGATACGCAGCTCTCCGAAGCTAAGTGCCGGTCCCGGGCTTCTTTCGGCACAAACCGCTCTCAGGAGCTCCCTGCGCTCGCCACAATGCTCTGTGTGCGAAGAAGCCGCTTCTTCGCCTGCGGGAGAATCGGCGTGCGGCAGCTTCCCAAAGGCGAAGATGCAAGCTGCAGCACACAGGCACAATGTGGGCAGCCTTCAGACTTAGAGAAAACAGTACTTTACCACTCTCCTGCCTTTTCCATGGTTATTCTATTGGAAAAGAACGAGTTTTGGACAACTACCTTTCATTCTTGCCAAACTCTTTGCAGACCTGCGTGCAAGCTTTAGAACAAGATTTTGGATGTTTTCTTCCCTGGCAGAGTTTCTCTTTGCAAGATATGGTGAAAAAGCTTTTGGCTGAGTGTTGAGCGGCAAGACACGCAGAAGACACAGATATGCAGCTCTCCGAAGCTAAGTGCCGGTCCTGGGCTTCTTTCGGCACAAACCGCTCTCAGGAGCTCCCTGCGCTCGCCACAATGCTCTGTGTGCGAAGAAGCCGCTTCTTTGCCTCCGGGAGAATCGGCGAGCGGCAGCTTCCCAAAGGCGAAGATGCAAGCTGCAGCACACAGGCACAGTGTGGGCAGCCTTCAGACTTAGAGAAAACAGTACTTTACCACTCTCCTGCCTTTTCCATGGTTATTCTATTGGAAAAGAACGAGTTTTGGACAACTACCTTTCATTCTTGCCAAACTCTTTGCAGACCCCCGTGCAAGCTTTAGAACAAGATTTTGGATGTTTTCTTTCCTGGCAGAGTTTCTCCTTGCAAGATATGGTGGAAAAGCTTTTGGCTGAGTGTAGAGCGGCAAGACACGCAGAAGACGCAGATACGCAGCTCTCCGAAGCTAAGTGCCGGTCCCGGGCTTCTTTCGGCACAAACCGCTCTCAGGAGCTCCCTGCGCTCGCCACAATGCTCTGTGTGCGAAGAAGCCGCTTCTTCGCCTGCGGGAGAATCGGCGAGCGGCAGCTTCCCAAAGGCGAAGATGCAAGCTGCAGCACACAGGCACAGTGTGGGCAGCCTTCAGACTTAGAGAAAACAGTACTTTACCACTCTCCTGCCTTTTCCATGGTTATTCTATTGGAAAAGAACGAGTTTTGGACAACTACCTTTCATTCTTGCCAAACTCTTTGCAGACCCCCGTGCAAGCTTTAGAACAAGATTTTGGATGTTTTCTTTCCTGGCAGAGTTTCTCCTTGCAAGATATGGTGGAAAAGCTTTTTGCTGAGTGTAGAGCGGCAAGACACGCAGAAGACGCAGATACGCAGCTCTCCGAAGCTAAGTGCCGGTCCCGGGCTTCTTTCGGCACAAACCGCTCTCAGGAGCTCCCTGCGCTCGCCACAATGCTCTGTGTGCGAAGAAGCCGCTTCTTCGCCTGCGGGAGAATCGGCGAGCGGCAGCTTCGCAAAGGCGAAGATGCAAGCTGCAGCACACAGGCACAGTGTGGGCAGCCTTCAGACTTAGAGAAAACAGTACTTTACCACTCTCCTGCCTTTTCCATGGTTATTCTATTGGAAAAGAACGAGTTTTGGACAACTACCTTTCATTCTTGCCAAACTCTTTGCAGACCCCCGTGCAAGCTTTAGAACAAGATTTTGGATGTTTTCTTTCCTGGCAGAGTTTCTCCTTGCAAGATATGGTGGAAAAGCTTTTTGCTGAGTGTAGAGCGGCAAGACACGCAGAAGACGCAGATACGCAGCTCTCCGAAGCTAAGTGCCGGTCCCGGGCTTCTTTCGGCACAAACCGCTCTCAGGAGCTCCCCGCGCTCGCCACAATGCTCTGTGTGCGAAGAAGCCGCTTCTTCGCCTGCGGGAGAATCGGCGAGCGGCAGCTTCCCAAAGGCGAAGATGCAAGCTGCAGCACACAGGCACAATGTGGGCAGCCTTCAGACTTAGAGAAAACAGTACTTTACCACTCTCCTGCCTTTTCCATGGTTATTCTATTGGAAAAGAACGAGTTTTGGACAACTACCTTTCATTCTTGCCAAACTCTTTGCAGACCCCCGTGCAAGCTTTAGAACAAGATTTTGGATGTTTTCTTTCCTGGCAGAGTTTCTCCTTGCAAGATATGGTGGAAAAGCTTTTGGCTGAGTGTAGAGCGGCAAGACAGGCAGAAGACGCAGATACGCAGCTCTCCGAAGCTAAGTGCCGGTCCCGGGCTTCTTTCGGCACAAACCGCTCTCAGGAGCTCCCTGCGCTCGCCACAATGCTCTGTGTGCGAAGAAGCCGCTTCTTCGCCTCCGGGAGAATCGGCGAGCGGCAGCTTCCCAAAGGCGAAGATGCAAGCTGCAGCACACAGGCACAGTGTGGGCAGCCTTCAGACTTAGAGAAAACAGTACTTTACCACTCTCCTGCCTTTTCCATGGTTATTCTATTGGAAAAGAACGAGTTTTGGACAACTACCTTTCATTCTTGCCAAACTCTTTGCAGACCCCCGTGCAAGCTTTAGAACAAGATTTTGGATGTTTTCTTTCCTGGCAGAGTTTCTTCTTGCAAGATATGGTGGAAAAGCTTTTTGCTGAGTGTAGAGCGGCAAGACACGCAGAAGACGCAGATACGCAGCTCTCCGAAGCTAAGTGCCGGTCCCGGGCTTCTTTCGGCACAAACCGCTCTCAGGAGCTCCCCGCGCTCGCCACAATGCTCTGTGTGCGAAGAAGCCGCTTCTTCGCCTGCGGGAGAATCGGCGAGCGGCAGCTTCCCAAAGGCGAAGATGCAAGCTGCAGCACACAGGCACAATGTGGGCAGCCTTCAGACTTAGAGAAAACAGTACTTTACCACTCTCCTGCCTTATCCATGGTTATTATATTGGAAAAGAACGAGTTTTGGACAACTACCTTTCATTCTTGCCAAACTCTTTGCAGACCTGCGTGCAAGCTTTAGAACAAGATTTTGGATGTTTTCTTCCCTGGCAGAGTTTCTCCTTGCAAGATATGGTGAAAAAGCTTTTGGCTGAGTGTTGAGCGGCAAGACACGCAGAAGACGCAGATACGCAGCTCTCCGAAGCTAAGTGCCGGTCCCGGGCTTCTTTCGGCACAAACCGCTCTCAGGAGCTCCCTGCGCTCGCCACAATGCTCTGTGTGCGAAGAAGCCGCTTCTTCGCCTCCGGGAGAATCGGCGAGCGGCAGCTTCCCAAAGGCGAAGATGCAAGCTGCAGCACACAGGCACAGTGTGGGCAGCATTCAGACTTAGAGAAAACAGTACTTTACCACTCTCCTGCCTTATCCATGGTTATTCTATTGGAAAAGAACGAGTTTTGGACAACTACCTTTCATTCTTGCCAAACTCTTTGCAGACCCCCGTGCAAGCTTTAGAACAAGATTTTGGATGTTTTCTTTCCTGGCAGAGTTTCTTCTTGCAAGATATGGTGGAAAAGCTTTTTGCTGAGTGTAGAGCGGCAAGACACGCAGAAGACGCAGATACGCAGCTCTCCGAAGCTAAGTGCCGGTCCCGGGCTTCTTTCGGCACAAACCGCTCTCAGGAGCTCCCCGCGCTCGCCACAATGCTCTGTGTGCGAAGAAGCCGCTTCTTCGCCTGCGGGAGAATCGGCGAGCGGCAGCTTCCCAAAGGCGAAGATGCAAGCTGCAGCACACAGGCACAGTGTGGGCAGCCTTCAGACTTAGAGAAAACAGTACTTTACCACTCTCCTGCCTTTTCCATGGTTATTCTATTGGAAAAGAACGAGTTTTGGACAACTACCTTTCATTCTTGCCAAACTCTTTGCAGACCCCCGTGCAAGCTTTAGAAGAAGATTTTGGATGTTTTCTTTCCTGGCAGAGTTTCTCCTTGCAAGATATGGTGGAAAAGCTTTTTGCTGAGTGTAGAGCGGCAAGACACGCAGAAGACGCAGATACGCAGCTCTCCGAAGCTAAGTGCCGGTCCCGGGCTTCTTTCGGCACAAACCGCTCTCAGGAGCTCCCTGCGCTCGCCACAATGCTCTGTGTGCGAAGAAGCCGCTTCTTCGCCTGCGGGAGAATCGGCGAGCGGCAGCTTCCCAAAGGCGAAGATGCAAGCTGCAGCACACAGGCACAGTGTGGGCAGCCTTCAGACTTAGAGAAAACAGTACTTTACCACTCTCCTGCCTTATCCATGGTTATTCTATTGGAAAAGAACGAGTTTTGGACAACTACCTTTCATTCTTGCCAAACTCTTTGCAGACCCCCGTGCAAGCTTTAGAACAAGATTTTGGATGTTTTCTTTCCTGGCAGAGTTTCTCCTTGCAAGATATGGTGGAAAAGCTTTTGGCTGAGTGTAGAGCGGCAAGACACGCAGAAGACGCAGATACGCAGCTCTCCGAAGCTAAGTGCCGGTCCCGGGCTTCTTTCGGCACAAACCGCTCTCAGGAGCTCCCTGCGCTCGCCACAATGCTCTGTGTGCGAAGAAGCCGCTTCTTCGCCTGCGGGAGAATCGGCGAGCGGCAGCTTCCCAAAGGCGAAGATGCAAGCTGCAGCACACAGGCACAGTGTGGGCAGCCTTCAGACTTAGAGAAAACAGTACTTTACCACTCTCCTGCCTTTTCCATGGTTATTCTATTGGAAAAGAACGAGTTTTGGACAACTACCTTTCATTCTTGCCAAACTCTTTGCAGACCCCCGTGCAAGCTTTAGAACAAGATTTTGGATGTTTTCTTTCCTGGCAGAGTTTCTCCTTGCAAGATATGGTGGAAAAGCTTTTTGCTGAGTGTAGAGCGGCAAGACACGCAGAAGACGCAGATACGCAGCTCTCCGAAGCTAAGTGCCGGTCCCGGGCTTCTTTCGGCACAAACCGCTCTCAGGAGCTCCCTGCGCTCGCCACAATGCTCTGTGTGCGAAGAAGCCGCTTCTTCGCCTGCGGGAGAATCGGCGAGCGGCAGCTTCCCAAAGGCGAAGATGCAAGCTGCAGCACACAGGCACAGTGTGGGCAGCCTTCAGACTTAGAGAAAACAGTACTTTACCACTCTCCTGCCTTTTCCATGGTTATTCTATTGGAAAAGAACGAGTTTTGGACAACTACCTTTCATTCTTGCCAAACTCTTTGCAGACCTCCGTGCAAGCTTTAGAACAAGATTTTGGATGTTTTCTTTCCTGGCAGAGTTTCTCCTTGCAAGATATGGTGGAAAAGCTTTTTGCTGAGTGTAGAGCGGCAAGACACGCAGAAGACGCAGATACGCAGCTCTCCGAAGCTAAGTGCCGGTCCCGGGCTTCTTTCGGCACAAACCGCTCTCAGGAGCTCCCTGCGCTCGCCACAATGCTCTGTGTGCGAAGAAGCCGCTTCTTCGCCTGCGGGAGAATCGGCGTGCGGCAGCTTCCCAAAGGCGAAGATGCAAGCTGCAGCACACAGGCACAATGTGGGCAGCCTTCAGACTTAGAGAAAACAGTACTTTACCACTCTCCTGCCTTTTCCATGGTTATTCTATTGGAAAAGAACGAGTTTTGGACAACTACCTTTCATTCTTGCCAAACTCTTTGCAGACCTGCGTGCAAGCTTTAGAACAAGATTTTGGATGTTTTCTTCCCTGGCAGAGTTTCTCTTTGCAAGATATGGTGAAAAAGCTTTTGGCTGAGTGTTGAGCGGCAAGACACGCAGAAGACACAGATATGCAGCTCTCCGAAGCTAAGTGCCGGTCCTGGGCTTCTTTCGGCACAAACCGCTCTCAGGAGCTCCCTGCGCTCGCCACAATGCTCTGTGTGCGAAGAAGCCGCTTCTTTGCCTCCGGGAGAATCGGCGAGCGGCAGCTTCCCAAAGGCGAAGATGCAAGCTGCAGCACACAGGCACAGTGTGGGCAGCCTTCAGACTTAGAGAAAACAGTACTTTACCACTCTCCTGCCTTTTCCATGGTTATTCTATTGGAAAAGAACGAGTTTTGGACAACTACCTTTCATTCTTGCCAAACTCTTTGCAGACCCCCGTGCAAGCTTTAGAACAAGATTTTGGATGTTTTCTTTCCTGGCAGAGTTTCTCCTTGCAAGATATGGTGGAAAAGCTTTTGGCTGAGTGTAGAGCGGCAAGACACGCAGAAGACGCAGATACGCAGCTCTCCGAAGCTAAGTGCCGGTCCCGGGCTTCTTTCGGCACAAACCGCTCTCAGGAGCTCCCTGCGCTCGCCACAATGCTCTGTGTGCGAAGAAGCCGCTTCTTCGCCTGCGGGAGAATCGGCGAGCGGCAGCTTCCCAAAGGCGAAGATGCAAGCTGCAGCACACAGGCACAGTGTGGGCAGCCTTCAGACTTAGAGAAAACAGTACTTTACCACTCTCCTGCCTTTTCCATGGTTATTCTATTGGAAAAGAACGAGTTTTGGACAACTACCTTTCATTCTTGCCAAACTCTTTGCAGACCCCCGTGCAAGCTTTAGAACAAGATTTTGGATGTTTTCTTTCCTGGCAGAGTTTCTCCTTGCAAGATATGGTGGAAAAGCTTTTTGCTGAGTGTAGAGCGGCAAGACACGCAGAAGACGCAGATACGCAGCTCTCCGAAGCTAAGTGCCGGTCCCGGGCTTCTTTCGGCACAAACCGCTCTCAGGAGCTCCCTGCGCTCGCCACAATGCTCTGTGTGCGAAGAAGCCGCTTCTTCGCCTGCGGGAGAATCGGCGAGCGGCAGCTTCGCAAAGGCGAAGATGCAAGCTGCAGCACACAGGCACAGTGTGGGCAGCCTTCAGACTTAGAGAAAACAGTACTTTACCACTCTCCTGCCTTTTCCATGGTTATTCTATTGGAAAAGAACGAGTTTTGGACAACTACCTTTCATTCTTGCCAAACTCTTTGCAGACCCCCGTGCAAGCTTTAGAACAAGATTTTGGATGTTTTCTTTCCTGGCAGAGTTTCTCCTTGCAAGATATGGTGGAAAAGCTTTTTGCTGAGTGTAGAGCGGCAAGACACGCAGAAGACGCAGATACGCAGCTCTCCGAAGCTAAGTGCCGGTCCCGGGCTTCTTTCGGCACAAACCGCTCTCAGGAGCTCCCCGCGCTCGCCACAATGCTCTGTGTGCGAAGAAGCCGCTTCTTCGCCTGCGGGAGAATCGGCGAGCGGCAGCTTCCCAAAGGCGAAGATGCAAGCTGCAGCACACAGGCACAATGTGGGCAGCCTTCAGACTTAGAGAAAACAGTACTTTACCACTCTCCTGCCTTTTCCATGGTTATTCTATTGGAAAAGAACGAGTTTTGGACAACTACCTTTCATTCTTGCCAAACTCTTTGCAGACCCCCGTGCAAGCTTTAGAACAAGATTTTGGATGTTTTCTTTCCTGGCAGAGTTTCTCCTTGCAAGATATGGTGGAAAAGCTTTTGGCTGAGTGTAGAGCGGCAAGACAGGCAGAAGACGCAGATACGCAGCTCTCCGAAGCTAAGTGCCGGTCCCGGGCTTCTTTCGGCACAAACCGCTCTCAGGAGCTCCCTGCGCTCGCCACAATGCTCTGTGTGCGAAGAAGCCGCTTCTTCGCCTCCGGGAGAATCGGCGAGCGGCAGCTTCCCAAAGGCGAAGATGCAAGCTGCAGCACACAGGCACAGTGTGGGCAGCCTTCAGACTTAGAGAAAACAGTACTTTACCACTCTCCTGCCTTTTCCATGGTTATTCTATTGGAAAAGAACGAGTTTTGGACAACTACCTTTCATTCTTGCCAAACTCTTTGCAGACCCCCGTGCAAGCTTTAGAACAAGATTTTGGATGTTTTCTTTCCTGGCAGAGTTTCTTCTTGCAAGATATGGTGGAAAAGCTTTTTGCTGAGTGTAGAGCGGCAAGACACGCAGAAGACGCAGATACGCAGCTCTCCGAAGCTAAGTGCCGGTCCCGGGCTTCTTTCGGCACAAACCGCTCTCAGGAGCTCCCCGCGCTCGCCACAATGCTCTGTGTGCGAAGAAGCCGCTTCTTCGCCTGCGGGAGAATCGGCGAGCGGCAGCTTCCCAAAGGCGAAGATGCAAGCTGCAGCACACAGGCACAATGTGGGCAGCCTTCAGACTTAGAGAAAACAGTACTTTACCACTCTCCTGCCTTATCCATGGTTATTATATTGGAAAAGAACGAGTTTTGGACAACTACCTTTCATTCTTGCCAAACTCTTTGCAGACCTGCGTGCAAGCTTTAGAACAAGATTTTGGATGTTTTCTTCCCTGGCAGAGTTTCTCCTTGCAAGATATGGTGAAAAAGCTTTTGGCTGAGTGTTGAGCGGCAAGACACGCAGAAGACGCAGATACGCAGCTCTCCGAAGCTAAGTGCCGGTCCCGGGCTTCTTTCGGCACAAACCGCTCTCAGGAGCTCCCTGCGCTCGCCACAATGCTCTGTGTGCGAAGAAGCCGCTTCTTCGCCTCCGGGAGAATCGGCGAGCGGCAGCTTCCCAAAGGCGAAGATGCAAGCTGCAGCACACAGGCACAGTGTGGGCAGCATTCAGACTTAGAGAAAACAGTACTTTACCACTCTCCTGCCTTATCCATGGTTATTCTATTGGAAAAGAACGAGTTTTGGACAACTACCTTTCATTCTTGCCAAACTCTTTGCAGACCCCCGTGCAAGCTTTAGAACAAGATTTTGGATGTTTTCTTTCCTGGCAGAGTTTCTTCTTGCAAGATATGGTGGAAAAGCTTTTTGCTGAGTGTAGAGCGGCAAGACACGCAGAAGACGCAGATACGCAGCTCTCCGAAGCTAAGTGCCGGTCCCGGGCTTCTTTCGGCACAAACCGCTCTCAGGAGCTCCCCGCGCTCGCCACAATGCTCTGTGTGCGAAGAAGCCGCTTCTTCGCCTGCGGGAGAATCGGCGAGCGGCAGCTTCCCAAAGGCGAAGATGCAAGCTGCAGCACACAGGCACAGTGTGGGCAGCCTTCAGACTTAGAGAAAACAGTACTTTACCACTCTCCTGCCTTTTCCATGGTTATTCTATTGGAAAAGAACGAGTTTTGGACAACTACCTTTCATTCTTGCCAAACTCTTTGCAGACCCCCGTGCAAGCTTTAGAAGAAGATTTTGGATGTTTTCTTTCCTGGCAGAGTTTCTCCTTGCAAGATATGGTGGAAAAGCTTTTTGCTGAGTGTAGAGCGGCAAGACACGCAGAAGACGCAGATACGCAGCTCTCCGAAGCTAAGTGCCGGTCCCGGGCTTCTTTCGGCACAAACCGCTCTCAGGAGCTCCCTGCGCTCGCCACAATGCTCTGTGTGCGAAGAAGCCGCTTCTTCGCCTGCGGGAGAATCGGCGAGCGGCAGCTTCCCAAAGGCGAAGATGCAAGCTGCAGCACACAGGCACAGTGTGGGCAGCCTTCAGACTTAGAGAAAACAGTACTTTACCACTCTCCTGCCTTATCCATGGTTATTCTATTGGAAAAGAACGAGTTTTGGACAACTACCTTTCATTCTTGCCAAACTCTTTGCAGACCCCCGTGCAAGCTTTAGAACAAGATTTTGGATGTTTTCTTTCCTGGCAGAGTTTCTCCTTGCAAGATATGGTGGAAAAGCTTTTGGCTGAGTGTAGAGCGGCAAGACACGCAGAAGACGCAGATACGCAGCTCTCCGAAGCTAAGTGCCGGTCCCGGGCTTCTTTCGGCACAAACCGCTCTCAGGAGCTCCCTGCGCTCGCCACAATGCTCTGTGTGCGAAGAAGCCGCTTCTTCGCCTCCGGGAGAATCGGCGAGCGGCAGCTTCCCAAAGGCGAAGATGCAAGCTGCAGCACACAGGCACAGTGTGGGCAGCCTTCAGACTTAGAGAAAACAGTACTTTACCACTCTCCTGCCTTATCCATGTTTATTCTATTGGAAAAGAACGAGTTTTGGACAACTACCTTTCATTCTTGCCAAACTCTTTGCAGACCCCCGTGCAAGCTTTAGAACAAGATTTTGGATGTTTTCTTTCCTGGCAGAGTTTCTCCTTGCAAGATATGGTGGAAAAGCTTTTGGCTGAGTGTAGAGCGGCAAGACACGCAGAAGACGCAGATACGCAGCTCTCCGAAGCTAAGTGCCGGTCCCGGGCTTCTTTCGGCACAAACCGCTCTCAGGAGCTCCCTGCGCTCGCCACAATGCTCTGTGTGCGAAGAAGCCGCTTCTTCGCCTGCGGGAGAATCGGCGAGCGGCAGCTTCCCAAAGGCGAAGATGCAAGCTGCAGCACACAGGCACAGTGTGGGCAGCCTTCAGACTTAGAGAAAACAGTACTTTACCACTCTCCTGCCTTTTCCATGGTTATTCTATTGGAAAAGAACGAGTTTTGGACAACTACCTTTCATTCTTGCCAAACTCTTTGCAGACCCCCGTGCAAGCTTTAGAACAAGATTTTGGATGTTTTCTTTCCTGGCAGAGTTTCTCCTTGCAAGATATGGTGGAAAAGCTTTTTGCTGAGTGTAGAGCGGCAAGACACGCAGAAGACGCAGATACGCAGCTCTCCGAAGCTAAGTGCCGGTCCCGGGCTTCTTTCGGCACAAACCGCTCTCAGGAGCTCCCTGCGCTCGCCACAATGCTCTGTGTGCGAAGAAGCCGCTTCTTCGCCTGCGGGAGAATCGGCGAGCGGCAGCTTCCCAAAGGCGAAGATGCAAGCTGCAGCACACAGGCACAGTGTGGGCAGCCTTCAGACTTAGAGAAAACAGTACTTTACCACTCTCCTGCCTTTTCCATGGTTATTCTATTGGAAAAGAACGAGTTTTGGACAACTACCTTTCATTCTTGCCAAACTCTTTGCAGACCTCCGTGCAAGCTTTAGAACAAGATTTTGGATGTTTTCTTTCCTGGCAGAGTTTCTCCTTGCAAGATATGGTGGAAAAGCTTTTGGCTGAGTGTAGAGCGGCAAGACACGCAGAAGACGCAGATACGCAGCTCTCCGAAGCTAAGTGCCGGTCCCGGGCTTCTTTCGGCACAAACCGCTCTCAGGAGCTCCCTGCGCTCGCCACAATGCTCTGTGTGCGAAGAAGCCGCTTCTTCGCCTCCGGGAGAATCGGCGAGCGGCAGCTTCCCAAAGGCGAAGATGCAAGCTGCAGCACACAGGCACAGTGTGGGCAGCATTCAGACTTAGAGAAAACAGTACTTTACCACTCTCCTGCCTTTTCCATGGTTATTCTATTGGAAAAGAACGAGTTTTGGACAACTACCTTTCATTCTTGCCAAACTCTTTGCAGACCTCCGTGCAAGCTTTAGAACAAGATTTTGGATGTTTTCTTTCCTGGCAGAGTTTCTCCTTGCAAGATATGGTGGAAAAGCTTTTGGCTGAGTGTAGAGCGGCAAGACACGCAGAAGACGCAGATACGCAGCTCTCCGAAGCTAAGTGCCGGTCCCGGGCTTCTTTCGGCACAAACCGCTCTCAGGAGCTCCCTGCGCTCGCCACAATGCTCTGTGTGCGAAGAAGCCGCTTCTTCGCCTGCGGGAGAATCGGCGAGCGGCAGCTTCCCAAAGGCGAAGATGCAAGCTGCAGCACACAGGCACAGTGTGGGCAGCCTTCAGACTTAGAGAAAACAGTACTTTACCACTCTCCTGCCTTTTCCATGGTTATTCTATTGGAAAAGAACGAGTTTTGGACAACTACCTTTCATTCTTGCCAAACTCTTTGCAGACCTGCGTGCAAGCTTTAGAACAAGATTTTGGATGTTTTCTTTCCTGGCAGAGTTTCTCCTTGCAAGATATGGTGGAAAAGCTTTTTGCTGAGTGTAGAGCGGCAAGACACGCAGTAGACGCAGATACGCAGCTCTCCGAAGCTAAGTGCCGGTCCCGGGCTTCTTTCGGCACAAACCGCTCTCAGGAGCTCCCTGCGCTCGCCACAATGCTCTGTGTGCGAAGAAGCCGCTTCTTCGCCTGCGGGAGAATCGGCGAGCGGCAGCTTCCCAAAGGCGAAGATGCAAGCTGCAGCACACAGGCACAGTGTGGGCAGCATTCAGACTTAGAGAAAACAGTACTTTACCACTCTCCTGCCTTTTCCATGGTTATTCTATTGGAAAAGAACGAGTTTTGGACAACTACCTTTCATTCTTGCCAAACTCTTTGCAGACCTCCGTGCAAGCTTTAGAACAAGATTTTGGATGTTTTCTTTCCTGGCAGAGTTTCTCCTTGCAAGATATGGTGGAAAAGCTTTTTGCTGAGTGTAGAGCGGCAAGACACGCAGAAGACGCAGATACGCAGCTCTCCGAAGCTAAGTGCCGGTCCCGGGCTTCTTTCGGCACAAACCGCTCTCAGGAGCTCCCTGCGCTCGCCACAATGCTCTGTGTGCGAAGAAGCCGCTTCTTCGCCTGCGGGAGAATCGGCGAGCGGCAGCTTCCCAAAGGCGAAGATGCAAGCTGCAGCAAACAGGCACAGTGTGGGCAGACTTCAGACTTAGAGAAAACAGTACTTTACCACTCTCCTGCCTTTTCCATGGTTATTCTATTGGAAAAGAACGAGTTTTGGACAACTACCTTTCATTCTTGCCAAACTCTTTGCAGACCTCCGTGCAAGCTTTAGAACAAGATTTTGGATGTTTTCTTTCCTGGCAGAGTTTCTTCTTGCAAGATATGGTGGAAAAGCTTTTTGCTGAGTGTAGAGCGGCAAGACACGCAGAAGACGCAGATACGCAGCTCTCCGAAGCTAAGTGCCGGTCCCGGGCTTCTTTCGGCACAAACCGCTCTCAGGAGCTCCCCGCGCTCGCCACAATGCTCTGTGTGCGAAGAAGCCGCTTCTTCGCCTGCGGGAGAATCGGCGAGCGGCAGCTTCCCAAAGGCGAAGATGCAAGCTGCAGCACACAGGCACAGTGTGGGCAGCCTTCAGACTTAGAGAAAACAGTACTTTACCACTCTCCTGCCTTTTCCATGGTTATTCTATTGGAAAAGAACGAGTTTTGGACAACTACCTTTCATTCTTGCCAAACTCTTTGCAGACCCCCGTGCAAGCTTTAGAACAAGATTTTGGATGTTTTCTTTCCTGGCAGAGTTTCTCCTTGCAAGATATGGTGGAAAAGCTTTTTGCTGAGTGTAGAGCGGCAAGACACGCAGAAGACGCAGATACGCAGCTCTCCGAAGCTAAGTGCCGGTCCCGGGCTTCTTTCGGCACAAACCGCTCTCAGGAGCTCCCTGCGCTCGCCACAATGCTCTGTGTGCGAAGAAGCCGCTTCTTCGCCTCCGGGAGAATCGGCGAGCGGCAGCTTCCCAAAGGCGAAGATGCAAGCTGCAGCACACAGGCACAGTGTGGGCAGCCTTCAGACTTAGAGAAAACAGTACTTTACCACTCTCCTGCCTTATCCATGGTTATTCTATTGGAAAAGAACGAGTTTTGGACAACTACCTTTCATTCTTGCCAAACTCTTTGCAGACCCCCGTGCAAGCTTTAGAACAAGATTTTGGATGTTTTCTTTCCTGGCAGAGTTTCTCCTTGCAAGATATGGTGGAAAAGCTTTTGGCTGAGTGTAGAGCGGCAAGACACGCAGAAGACGCAGATACGCAGCTCTCCGAAGCTAAGTGCCGGTCCCGGGCTTCTTTCGGCACAAACCGCTCTCAGGAGCTCCCTGCGCTCGCCACAATGCTCTGTGTGCGAAGAAGCCGCTTCTTCGCCTGCGGGAGAATCGGCGAGCGGCAGCTTCCCAAAGGCGAAGATGCAAGCTGCAGCACACAGGCACAATGTGGGCAGCCTTCAGACTTAGAGAAAACAGTACTTTACCACTCTCCTGCCTTATCCATGGTTATTATATTGGAAAAGAACGAGTTTTGGACAACTACCTTTCATTCTTGCCAAACTCTTTGCAGACCCCCGTGCAAGCTTTAGAACAAGATTTTGGATGTTTTCTTTCCTGGCAGAGTTTCTCCTTGCAAGATATGGTGAAAAAGCTTTTGGCTGAGTGTTGAGCGGCAAGACACGCAGAAGACGCAGATACGCAGCTCTCCGAAGCTAAGTGCCGGTCCCGGGCTTCTTTCGGCACAAACCGCTCTCAGGAGCTCCCTGCGCTCGCCACAATGCTCTGAGTGTGAAGAAGCCGCTTCTTCGCCTCCGGGAGAATCGGCGAGCGGCAGCTTCCCAAAGGCGAAGATGCAAGCTGCAGCACACAGGCACAGTGTGGGCAGCCTTCAGACTTAGAGAAAACAGTACTTTACCACTCTCCTGCCTTATCCATGGTTATTCTATTGGAAAAGAACGAGTTTTGGACAACTACCTTTCATTCTTGCCAAACTCTTTGCAGACCTCCGTGCAAGCTTTAGAACAAGATTTTGGATGTTTTCTTTCCTGGCAGAGTTTCTCCTTGCAAGATATGGTGGAAAAGCTTTTTGCTGAGTGTAGAACGGCAAGACACGCAGAAGACGCAGATACGCAGCTCTCCGAAGCTAAGTGCCGGTCCCGGGCTTCTTTCGGCACAAACCGCTCTCAGGAGCTCCCTGCGCTCGCCACAATGCTCTGTGTGCGAAGAAGCCGCTTCTTCGCCTGCGGGAGAATCGGCGAGCGGCAGCTTCCCAAAGGCGAAGATGCAAGCTGCAGCACACAGGCACAGTGTGGGCAGCCTTCAGACTTAGAGAAAACAGTACTTTACCACTCTCCTGCCTTTTCCATGGTTATTCTATTGGAAAAGAACGAGTTTTGGACAACTACCTTTCATTCTTGCCAAACTCTTTGCAGACCCCCGTGCAAGCTTTAGAACAAGATTTTGGATGTTTTCTTTCCTGGCAGAGTTTCTCCTTGCAAGATATGGTGGAAAAGCTTTTGGCTGAGTGTAGAGCGGCAAGACACGCAGAAGACGCAGATACGCAGCTCTCCGAAGCTAAGTGCCGGTCCCGGGCTTCTTTCGGCACAAACCGCTCTCAGGAGCTCCCTGCGCTCGCCACAATGCTCTGTGTGCGAAGAAGCCGCTTCTTCGCCTCCGGGAGAATCGGCGAGCGGCAGCTTCCCAAAGGCGAAGATGCAAGCTGCAGCACGCAGGCACAGTGTGGGCAGCCTTCAGACTTAGAGAAAACAGTACTTTACCACTCTCCTGCCTTATTCATGGTTATTCTATTGGAAAAGAACGAGTTTTGGACAACTACCTTTCATTCTTGCCAAACTCTTTGCAGACCTGCGTGCAAGCTTTAGAACAAGATTTTGGATGTTTTCTTTCCTGGCAGAGTTTCTCCTTGCAAGATATGGTGGAAAAGCTTTTGGCTGAGTGTAGAGCGGCAAGACACGCAGAAGACGCAGATACGCAGCTCTCCGAAGCTAAGTGCCGGTCCCGGGGTTCTTTCGGCACAAACCGCTCTCAGGAGCTCCCTGCGCTCGCCACAATGCTCTGTGTGCGAAGAAGCCGCTTCTTCGCCTCCGGGAGAATCGGCGAGCGGCAGCTTCCCAAAGGCGAAGATGCAAGCTGCAGCACGCAGGCACAGTGTGGGCAGCCTTCAGACTTAGAGAAAACAGTACTTTACCACTCTCCTGCCTTTTCCATGGTTATTCTATTGGAAAAGAACGAGTTTTGGACAACTACCTTTCATTCTTGCCAAACTCTTTGCAGACCCCCGTGCAAGCTTTAGAACAAGATTTTGGATGTTTTCTTTCCTGGCAGAGTTTCTCCTTGCAAGATATGGTGGAAAAGCTTTTGGCTGAGTGTAGAGCGGCAAGACACGCAGAAGACGCAGATACGCAGCTCTCCGAAGCTAAGTGCCGGTCCCGGGCTTCTTTCGGCACAAACCGCTCTCAGGAGCTCCCTGCGCTCGCCACAATGCTCTGTGTGCGAAGAAGCCGCTTCTTCGCCTCCGGGAGAATCGGCGAGCGGCAGCTTCCCAAAGGCGAAGATGCAAGCTGCAGCACACAGGCACAGTGTGGGCAGCCTTCAGACTTAGAGAAAACAGTACTTTACCACTCTCCTGCCTTTTCCATGGTTATTCTATTGGAAAAGAACGAGTTTTGGACAACTACCTTTCATTCTTGCCAAACTCTTTGCAGACCTCCGTGCAAGCTTTAGAACAAGATTTTGGATGTTTTCTTTCCTGGCAGAGTTTCTCCTTGCAAGATATGGTGGAAAAGCTTTTGGCTGAGTGTAGAGCGGCAAGACACGCAGAAGACGCAGATACGCAGCTCTCCGAAGCTAAGTGCCGGTCCCGGGCTTCTTTCGGCACAAACCGCTCTCAGGAGCTCCCTGCGCTCGCCACAATGCTCTGTGTGCGAAGAAGCCGCTTCTTCGCCTCCGGGAGAATCGGCGAGCGGCAGCTTCCCAAAGGCGAAGATGCAAGCTGCAGCACACAGGCACAGTGTGGGCAGCATTCAGACTTAGAGAAAACAGTACTTTACCACTCTCCTGCCTTTTCCATGGTTATTCTATTGGAAAAGAACGAGTTTTGGACAACTACCTTTCATTCTTGCCAAACTCTTTGCAGACCTCCGTGCAAGCTTTAGAACAAGATTTTGGATGTTTTCTTTCCTGGCAGAGTTTCTCCTTGCAAGATATGGTGGAAAAGCTTTTGGCTGAGTGTAGAGCGGCAAGACACGCAGAAGACGCAGATACGCAGCTCTCCGAAGCTAAGTGCCGGTCCCGGGCTTCTTTCGGCACAAACCGCTCTCAGGAGCTCCCTGCGCTCGCCACAATGCTCTGTGTGCGAAGAAGCCGCTTCTTCGCCTGCGGGAGAATCGGCGAGCGGCAGCTTCCCAAAGGCGAAGATGCAAGCTGCAGCACACAGGCACAGTGTGGGCAGCCTTCAGACTTAGAGAAAACAGTACTTTACCACTCTCCTGCCTTTTCCATGGTTATTCTATTGGAAAAGAACGAGTTTTGGACAACTACCTTTCATTCTTGCCAAACTCTTTGCAGACCTGCGTGCAAGCTTTAGAACAAGATTTTGGATGTTTTCTTTCCTGGCAGAGTTTCTCCTTGCAAGATATGGTGGAAAAGCTTTTTGCTGAGTGTAGAGCGGCAAGACACGCAGAAGACGCAGATACGCAGCTCTCCGAAGCTAAGTGCCGGTCCCGGGCTTCTTTCGGCACAAACCGCTCTCAGGAGCTCCCTGCGCTCGCCACAATGCTCTGTGTGCGAAGAAGCCGCTTCTTCGCCTGCGGGAGAATCGGCGAGCGGCAGCTTCCCAAAGGCGAAGATGCAAGCTGCAGCACACAGGCACAGTGTGGGCAGCCTTCAGACTTAGAGAAAACAGTACTTTACCACTCTCCTGCCTTTTCCATGGTTATTCTATTGGAAAAGAACGAGTTTTGGACAACTACCTTTCATTCTTGCCAAACTCTTTGCAGACCCCCGTGCAAGCTTTAGAACAAGATTTTGGATGTTTTCTTTCCTGGCAGAGTTTCTCCTTGCAAGATATGGTGGAAAAGCTTTTTGCTGAGTGTAGAGCGGCAAGACACGCAGAAGACGCAGATACGCAGCTCTCCGAAGCTAAGTGCCGGTCCCGGGCTTCTTTCGGCACAAACCGCTCTCAGGAGCTCCCTGCGCTCGCCACAATGCTCTGTGTGCGAAGAAGCCGCTTCTTCGCCTCTGGGAGAATCGGCGAGCGGCAGCTTCCCAAAGGCGAAGATGCAAGCTGCAGCACACAGGCACAGTGTGGGCAGCCTTCAGACTTAGAGAAAACAGTACTTTACCACTCTCCTGCCTTTTCCATGGTTATTCTATTGGAAAAGAACGAGTTTTGGACAACTACCTTTCATTCTTGCCAAACTCTTTGCAGACCCCCGTGCAAGCTTTAGAACAAGATTTTGGATGTTTTCTTTCCTGGCAGAGTTTCTCCTTGCAAGATATGGTGGAAAAGCTTTTTGCTGAGTGTAGAGCGGCAAGACACGCAGAAGACGCAGATACGCAGCTCTCCGAAGCTAAGTGCCGGTCCCGGGCTTCTTTCGGCACAAACCGCTCTCAGGAGCTCCCTGCGCTCGCCACAATGCTCTGTGTGCGAAGAAGCCGCTTCTTCGCCTGCGGGAGAATCGGCGAGCGGCAGCTTCCCAAAGGCGAAGATGCAAGCTGCAGCAAACAGGCACAGTGTGGGCAGCATTCAGACTTAGAGAAAACAGTACTTTACCACTCTCCTGCCTTTTCCATGGTTATTCTATTGGAAAAGAACGAGTTTTGGACAACTACCTTTCATTCTTGCCAAACTCTTTGCAGACCCCCGTGCAAGCTTTAGAACAAGATTTTGGATGTTTTCTTTCCTGGCAGAGTTTCTCCTTGCAAGATATGGTGGAAAAGCTTTTTGCTGAGTGTAGAGCGGCAAGACACGCAGAAGACGCAGATACGCAGCTCTCCGAAGCTAAGTGCCGGTCCCGGGCTTCTTTCGGCACAAACCGCTCTCAGGAGCTCCCTGCGCTCGCCACAATGCTCTGTGTGCGAAGAAGCCGCTTCTTCGCCTGCGGGAGAATCGGCGAGCGGCAGCTTCCCAAAGGCGAAGATGCAAGCTGCAGCACACAGGCACAGTGTGGGCAGACTTCAGACTTAGAGAAAACAGTACTTTACCACTCTCCTGCCTTTTCCATGGTTATTCTATTGGAAAAGAACGAGTTTTGGACAACTACCTTTCATTCTTGCCAAACTCTTTGCAGACCTCCGTGCAAGCTTTAGAACAAGATTTTGGATGTTTTCTTTCCTGGCAGAGTTTCTTCTTGCAAGATATGGTGGAAAAGCTTTTTGCTGAGTGTAGAGCGGCAAGACACGCAGAAGACGCAGATACGCAGCTCTCCGAAGCTAAGTGCCGGTCCCGGGCTTCTTTCGGCACAAACCGCTCTCAGGAGCTCCCCGCGCTCGCCACAATGCTCTGTGTGCGAAGAAGCCGCTTCTTCGCCTGCGGGAGAATCGGCGAGCGGCAGCTTCCCAAAGGCGAAGATGCAAGCTGCAGCACACAGGCACAGTGTGGGCAGCCTTCAGACTTAGAGAAAACAGTACTTTACCACTCTCCTGCCTTTTCCATGGTTATTCTATTGGAAAAGAACGAGTTTTGGACAACTACCTTTCATTCTTGCCAAACTCTTTGCAGACCCCCGTGCAAGCTTTAGAACAAGATTTTGGATGTTTTCTTTCCTGGCAGAGTTTCTCCTTGCAAGATATGGTGGAAAAGCTTTTTGCTGAGTGTAGAGCGGCAAGACAGGCAGAAGACGCAGATACGCAGCTCTCCGAAGCTAAGTGCCGGTCCCGGGCTTCTTTCGGCACAAACCGCTCTCAGGAGCTCCCTGCGCTCGCCACAATGCTCTGTGTGCGAAGAAGCCGCTTCTTCGCCTGCGGGAGAATCGGCGAGCGGCAGCTTCCCAAAGGCGAAGATGCAAGCTGCAGCACACAGGCACAGTGTGGGCAGCCTTCAGACTTAGAGAAAACAGTACTTTACCACTCTCCTGCCTTATCCATGGTTATTCTATTGGAAAAGAACGAGTTTTGGACAACTACCTTTCATTCTTGCCAAACTCTTTGCAGACCCCCGTGCAAGCTTTAGAACAAGATTTTGGATGTTTTCTTTCCTGGCAGAGTTTCTCCTTGCAAGATATGGTGGAAAAGCTTTTGGCTGAGTGTAGAGCGGCAAGACACGCAGAAGACGCAGATACGCAGCTCTCCGAAGCTAAGTGCCGGTCCCGGGCTTCTTTCGGCACAAACCGCTCTCAGGAGCTCCCTGCGCTCGCCACAATGCTCTGTGTGCGAAGAAGCCGCTTCTTCGCCTGCGGGAGAATCGGCGAGCGGCAGCTTCCCAAAGGCGAAGATGCAAGCTGCAGCACGCAGGCACAGTGTGGGCAGCCTTCAGACTTAGAGAAAACAGTACTTTACCACTCTCCTGCCTTATTCATGGTTATTCTATTGGAAAAGAACGAGTTTTGGACAACTACCTTTCATTCTTGCCAAACTCTTTGCAGACCTGCGTGCAAGCTTTAGAACAAGATTTTGGATGTTTTCTTTCCTGGCAGAGTTTCTCCTTGCAAGATATGGTGGAAAAGCTTTTGGCTGAGTGTAGAGCGGCAAGACACGCAGAAGACGCAGATACGCAGCTCTCCGAAGCTAAGTGCCGGTCCCGGGGTTCTTTCGGCACAAACCGCTCTCAGGAGCTCCCTGCGCTCGCCACAATGCTCTGTGTGCGAAGAAGCCGCTTCTTCGCCTCCGGGAGAATCGGCGAGCGGCAGCTTCCCAAAGGCGAAGATGCAAGCTGCAGCACGCAGGCACAGTGTGGGCAGCCTTCAGACTTAGAGAAAACAGTACTTTACCACTCTCCTGCCTTTTCCATGGTTATTCTATTGGAAAAGAACGAGTTTTGGACAACTACCTTTCATTCTTGCCAAACTCTTTGCAGACCCCCGTGCAAGCTTTAGAACAAGATTTTGGATGTTTTCTTTCCTGGCAGAGTTTCTCCTTGCAAGATATGGTGGAAAAGCTTTTGGCTGAGTGTAGAGCGGCAAGACACGCAGAAGACGCAGATACGCAGCTCTCCGAAGCTAAGTGCCGGTCCCGGGCTTCTTTCGGCACAAACCGCTCTCAGGAGCTCCCTGCGCTCGCCACAATGCTCTGTGTGCGAAGAAGCCGCTTCTTCGCCTCCGGGAGAATCGGCGAGCGGCAGCTTCCCAAAGGCGAAGATGCAAGCTGCAGCACACAGGCACAGTGTGGGCAGCCTTCAGACTTAGAGAAAACAGTACTTTACCACTCTCCTGCCTTTTCCATGGTTATTCTATTGGAAAAGAACGAGTTTTGGACAACTACCTTTCATTCTTGCCAAACTCTTTGCAGACCTCCGTGCAAGCTTTAGAACAAGATTTTGGATGTTTTCTTTCCTGGCAGAGTTTCTCCTTGCAAGATATGGTGGAAAAGCTTTTGGCTGAGTGTAGAGCGGCAAGACACGCAGAAGACGCAGATACGCAGCTCTCCGAAGCTAAGTGCCGGTCCCGGGCTTCTTTCGGCACAAACCGCTCTCAGGAGCTCCCTGCGCTCGCCACAATGCTCTGTGTGCGAAGAAGCCGCTTCTTCGCCTGCGGGAGAATCGGCGAGCGGCAGCTTCCCAAAGGCGAAGATGCAAGCTGCAGCACACAGGCACAGTGTGGGCAGCATTCAGACTTAGAGAAAACAGTACTTTACCACTCTCCTGCCTTTTCCATGGTTATTCTATTGGAAAAGAACGAGTTTTGGACAACTACCTTTCATTCTTGCCAAACTCTTTGCAGACCTCCGTGCAAGCTTTAGAACAAGATTTTGGATGTTTTCTTTCCTGGCAGAGTTTCTCCTTGCAAGATATGGTGGAAAAGCTTTTGGCTGAGTGTAGAGCGGCAAGACACGCAGAAGACGCAGATACGCAGCTCTCCGAAGCTAAGTGCCGGTCCCGGGCTTCTTTCGGCACAAACCGCTCTCAGGAGCTCCCTGCGCTCGCCACAATGCTCTGTGTGCGAAGAAGCCGCTTCTTCGCCTGCGGGAGAATCGGCGAGCGGCAGCTTCCCAAAGGCGAAGATGCAAGCTGCAGCACACAGGCACAGTGTGGGCAGCCTTCAGACTTAGAGAAAACAGTACTTTACCACTCTCCTGCCTTTTCCATGGTTATTCTATTGGAAAAGAACGAGTTTTGGACAACTACCTTTCATTCTTGCCAAACTCTTTGCAGACCTGCGTGCAAGCTTTAGAACAAGATTTTGGATGTTTTCTTTCCTGGCAGAGTTTCTCCTTGCAAGATATGGTGGAAAAGCTTTTTGCTGAGTGTAGAGCGGCAAGACACGCAGAAGACGCAGATACGCAGCTCTCCGAAGCTAAGTGCCGGTCCCGGGCTTCTTTCGGCACAAACCGCTCTCAGGAGCTCCCTGCGCTCGCCACAATGCTCTGTGTGCGAAGAAGCCGCTTCTTCGCCTGCGGGAGAATCGGCGAGCGGCAGCTTCCCAAAGGCGAAGATGCAAGCTGCAGCACACAGGCACAGTGTGGGCAGCCTTCAGACTTAGAGAAAACAGTACTTTACCACTCTCCTGCCTTTTCCATGGTTATTCTATTGGAAAAGAACGAGTTTTGGACAACTACCTTTCATTCTTGCCAAACTCTTTGCAGACCCCCGTGCAAGCTTTAGAACAAGATTTTGGATGTTTTCTTTCCTGGCAGAGTTTCTCCTTGCAAGATATGGTGGAAAAGCTTTTTGCTGAGTGTAGAGCGGCAAGACACGCAGAAGACGCAGATACGCAGCTCTCCGAAGCTAAGTGCCGGTCCCGGGCTTCTTTCGGCACAAACCGCTCTCAGGAGCTCCCTGCGCTCGCCACAATGCTCTGTGTGCGAAGAAGCCGCTTCTTCGCCTCCGGGAGAATCGGCGAGCGGCAGCTTCCCAAAGGCGAAGATGCAAGCTGCAGCACACAGGCACAGTGTGGGCAGCCTTCAGACTTAGAGAAAACAGTACTTTACCACTCTCCTGCCTTTTCCATGGTTATTCTATTGGAAAAGAACGAGTTTTGGACAACTACCTTTCATTCTTGCCAAACTCTTTGCAGACCCCCGTGCAAGCTTTAGAACAAGATTTTGGATGTTTTCTTTCCTGGCAGAGTTTCTCCTTGCAAGATATGGTGGAAAAGCTTTTTGCTGAGTGTAGAGCGGCAAGACACGCAGAAGACGCAGATACGCAGCTCTCCGAAGCTAAGTGCCGGTCCCGGGCTTCTTTCGGCACAAACCGCTCTCAGGAGCTCCCTGCGCTCGCCACAATGCTCTGTGTGCGAAGAAGCCGCTTCTTCGCCTGCGGGAGAATCGGCGAGCGGCAGCTTCCCAAAGGCGAAGATGCAAGCTGCAGCAAACAGGCACAGTGTGGGCAGCATTCAGACTTAGAGAAAACAGTACTTTACCACTCTCCTGCCTTTTCCATGGTTATTCTATTGGAAAAGAACGAGTTTTGGACAACTACCTTTCATTCTTGCCAAACTCTTTGCAGACCCCCGTGCAAGCTTTAGAACAAGATTTTGGATGTTTTCTTTCCTGGCAGAGTTTCTCCTTGCAAGATATGGTGGAAAAGCTTTTTGCTGAGTGTAGAGCGGCAAGACACGCAGAAGACGCAGATACGCAGCTCTCCGAAGCTAAGTGCCGGTCCCGGGCTTCTTTCGGCACAAACCGCTCTCAGGAGCTCCCTGCGCTCGCCACAATGCTCTGTGTGCGAAGAAGCCGCTTCTTCGCCTGCGGGAGAATCGGCGAGCGGCAGCTTCCCAAAGGCGAAGATGCAAGCTGCAGCACACAGGCACAGTGTGGGCAGACTTCAGACTTAGAGAAAACAGTACTTTACCACTCTCCTGCCTTTTCCATGGTTATTCTATTGGAAAAGAACGAGTTTTGGACAACTACCTTTCATTCTTGCCAAACTCTTTGCAGACCTCCGTGCAAGCTTTAGAACAAGATTTTGGATGTTTTCTTTCCTGGCAGAGTTTCTTCTTGCAAGATATGGTGGAAAAGCTTTTTGCTGAGTGTAGAGCGGCAAGACACGCAGAAGACGCAGATACGCAGCTCTCCGAAGCTAAGTGCCGGTCCCGGGCTTCTTTCGGCACAAACCGCTCTCAGGAGCTCCCCGCGCTCGCCACAATGCTCTGTGTGCGAAGAAGCCGCTTCTTCGCCTGCGGGAGAATCGGCGAGCGGCAGCTTCCCAAAGGCGAAGATGCAAGCTGCAGCACACAGGCACAGTGTGGGCAGCCTTCAGACTTAGAGAAAACAGTACTTTACCACTCTCCTGCCTTTTCCATGGTTATTCTATTGGAAAAGAACGAGTTTTGGACAACTACCTTTCATTCTTGCCAAACTCTTTGCAGACCCCCGTGCAAGCTTTAGAACAAGATTTTGGATGTTTTCTTTCCTGGCAGAGTTTCTCCTTGCAAGATATGGTGGAAAAGCTTTTTGCTGAGTGTAGAGCGGCAAGACAGGCAGAAGACGCAGATACGCAGCTCTCCGAAGCTAAGTGCCGGTCCCGGGCTTCTTTCGGCACAAACCGCTCTCAGGAGCTCCCTGCGCTCGCCACAATGCTCTGTGTGCGAAGAAGCCGCTTCTTCGCCTGCGGGAGAATCGGCGAGCGGCAGCTTCCCAAAGGCGAAGATGCAAGCTGCAGCACACAGGCACAGTGTGGGCAGCCTTCAGACTTAGAGAAAACAGTACTTTACCACTCTCCTGCCTTATCCATGGTTATTCTATTGGAAAAGAACGAGTTTTGGACAACTACCTTTCATTCTTGCCAAACTCTTTGCAGACCCCCGTGCAAGCTTTAGAACAAGATTTTGGATGTTTTCTTTCCTGGCAGAGTTTCTCCTTGCAAGATATGGTGGAAAAGCTTTTGGCTGAGTGTAGAGCGGCAAGACACGCAGAAGACGCAGATACGCAGCTCTCCGAAGCTAAGTGCCGGTCCCGGGCTTCTTTCGGCACAAACCGCTCTCAGGAGCTCCCTGCGCTCGCCACAATGCTCTGTGTGCGAAGAAGCCGCTTCTTCGCCTGCGGGAGAATCGGCGAGCGGCAGCTTCCCAAAGGCGAAGATGCAAGCTGCAGCACACAGGCACAATGTGGGCAGCCTTCAGACTTAGAGAAAACAGTACTTTACCACTCTCCTGCCTTATCCATGGTTATTATATTGGAAAAGAACGAGTTTTGGACAACTACCTTTCATTCTTGCCAAACTCTTTGCAGACCCGCGTGCAAGCTTTAGAACAAGATTTTGGATGTTTTCTTCCCTGGCAGAGTTTCTCCTTGCAAGATATGGTGAAAAAGCTTTTGGCTGAGTGTTGAGCGGCAAGACACGCAGAAGACGCAGATACGCAGCTCTCCGAAGCTAAGTGCCGGTCCCGGGCTTCTTTCGGCACAAACCGCTCTCAGGAGCTCCCTGCGCTCGCCACAATGCTCTGTGTGCGAAGAAGCCGCTTCTTCGCCTCCGGGAGAATCGGCGAGCGGCAGCTTCCCAAAGGCGAAGATGCAAGCTGCAGCACACAGGCACAGTGTGGGCAGCATTCAGACTTAGAGAAAACAGTACTTTACCACTCTCCTGCCTTATCCATGGTTATTCTATTGGAAAAGAACGAGTTTTGGACAACTACCTTTCATTCTTGCCAAACTCTTTGCAGACCGCCGTGCAAGCTTTAGAACAAGATTTTGGATGTTTTCTTTCCTGGCAGAGTTTCTTCTTGCAAGATATGGTGGAAAAGCTTTTTGCTGAGTGTAGAGCGGCAAGACACGCAGAAGACGCAGATACGCAGCTCTCCGAAGCTAAGTGCCGGTCCCGGGCTTCTTTCGGCACAAACCGCTCTCAGGAGCTCCCCGCGCTCGCCACAATGCTCTGTGTGCGAAGAAGCCGCTTCTTCGCCTGCGGGAGAATCGGCGAGCGGCAGCTTCCCAAAGGCGAAGATGCAAGCTGCAGCACACAGGCACAGTGTGGGCAGCCTTCAGACTTAGAGAAAACAGTACTTTACCACTCTCCTGCCTTTTCCATGGTTATTCTATTGGAAAAGAACGAGTTTTGGACAACTACCTTTCATTCTTGCCAAACTCTTTGCAGACCCCCGTGCAAGCTTTAGAAGAAGATTTTGGATGTTTTCTTTCCTGGCAGAGTTTCTCCTTGCAAGATATGGTGGAAAAGCTTTTTGCTGAGTGTAGAGCGGCAAGACACGCAGAAGACGCAGATACGCAGCTCTCCGAAGCTAAGTGCCGGTCCCGGGCTTCTTTCGGCACAAACCGCTCTCAGGAGCTCCCTGCGCTCGCCACAATGCTCTGTGTGCGAAGAAGCCGCTTCTTCGCCTGCGGGAGAATCGGCGAGCGGCAGCTTCCCAAAGGCGAAGATGCAAGCTGCAGCACACAGGCACAGTGTGGGCAGACTTCAGACTTAGAGAAAACAGTACTTTACCACTCTCCTGCCTTTTCCATGGTTATTCTATTGGAAAAGAACGAGTTTTGGACAACTACCTTTCATTCTTGCCAAACTCTTTGCAGACCTCCGTGCAAGCTTTAGAACAAGATTTTGGATGTTTTCTTTCCTGGCAGAGTTTCTTCTTGCAAGATATGGTGGAAAAGCTTTTTGCTGAGTGTAGAGCGGCAAGACACGCAGAAGACGCAGATACGCAGCTCTCCGAAGCTAAGTGCCGGTCCCGGGCTTCTTTCGGCACAAACCGCTCTCAGGAGCTCCCCGCGCTCGCCACAATGCTCTGTGTGCGAAGAAGCCGCTTCTTCGCCTGCGGGAGAATCGGCGAGCGGCAGCTTCCCAAAGGCGAAGATGCAAGCTGCAGCACACAGGCACAGTGTGGGCAGCCTTCAGACTTAGAGAAAACAGTACTTTACCACTCTCCTGCCTTTTCCATGGTTATTCTATTGGAAAAGAACGAGTTTTGGACAACTACCTTTCATTCTTGCCAAACTCTTTGCAGACCCCCGTGCAAGCTTTAGAACAAGATTTTGGATGTTTTCTTTCCTGGCAGAGTTTCTCCTTGCAAGATATGGTGGAAAAGCTTTTTGCTGAGTGTAGAGCGGCAAGACAGGCAGAAGACGCAGATACGCAGCTCTCCGAAGCTAAGTGCCGGTCCCGGGCTTCTTTCGGCACAAACCGCTCTCAGGAGCTCCCTGCGCTCGCCACAATGCTCTGTGTGCGAAGAAGCCGCTTCTTCGCCTGCGGGAGAATCGGCGAGCGGCAGCTTCCCAAAGGCGAAGATGCAAGCTGCAGCACACAGGCACAGTGTGGGCAGCCTTCAGACTTAGAGAAAACAGTACTTTACCACTCTCCTGCCTTATCCATGGTTATTCTATTGGAAAAGAACGAGTTTTGGACAACTACCTTTCATTCTTGCCAAACTCTTTGCAGACCCCCGTGCAAGCTTTAGAAGAAGATTTTGGATGTTTTCTTTCCTGGCAGAGTTTCTCCTTGCAAGATATGGTGGAAAAGCTTTTGGCTGAGTGTAGAGCGGCAAGACACGCAGAAGACGCAGATACGCAGCTCTCCGAAGCTAAGTGCCGGTCCCGGGCTTCTTTCGGCACAAACCGCTCTCAGGAGCTCCCTGCGCTCGCCACAATGCTCTGTGTGCGAAGAAGCCGCTTCTTCGCCTGCGGGAGAATCGGCGAGCGGCAGCTTCCCAAAGGCGAAGATGCAAGCTGCAGCACACAGGCACAATGTGGGCAGCCTTCAGACTTAGAGAAAACAGTACTTTACCACTCTCCTGCCTTATCCATGGTTATTATATTGGAAAAGAACGAGTTTTGGACAACTACCTTTCATTCTTGCCAAACTCTTTGCAGACCTGCGTGCAAGCTTTAGAACAAGATTTTGGATGTTTTCTTCCCTGGCAGAGTTTCTCCTTGCAAGATATGGTGAAAAAGCTTTTGGCTGAGTGTTGAGCGGCAAGACACGCAGAAGACGCAGATACGCAGCTCTCCGAAGCTAAGTGCCGGTCCCGGGCTTCTTTCGGCACAAACCGCTCTCAGGAGCTCCCTGCGCTCGCCACAATGCTCTGTGTGCGAAGAAGCCGCTTCTTCGCCTCCGGGAGAATCGGCGAGCGGCAGCTTCCCAAAGGCGAAGATGCAAGCTGCAGCACACAGGCACAGTGTGGGCAGCATTCAGACTTAGAGAAAACAGTACTTTACCACTCTCCTGCCTTATCCATGGTTATTCTATTGGAAAAGAACGAGTTTTGGACAACTACCTTTCATTCTTGCCAAACTCTTTGCAGACCCCCGTGCAAGCTTTAGAACAAGATTTTGGATGTTTTCTTTCCTGGCAGAGTTTCTTCTTGCAAGATATGGTGGAAAAGCTTTTTGCTGAGTGTAGAGCGGCAAGACACGCAGAAGACGCAGATACGCAGCTCTCCGAAGCTAAGTGCCGGTCCCGGGCTTCTTTCGGCACAAACCGCTCTCAGGAGCTCCCCGCGCTCGCCACAATGCTCTGTGTGCGAAGAAGCCGCTTCTTCGCCTGCGGGAGAATCGGCGAGCGGCAGCTTCCCAAAGGCGAAGATGCAAGCTGCAGCACACAGGCACAGTGTGGGCAGCCTTCAGACTTAGAGAAAACAGTACTTTACCACTCTCCTGCCTTTTCCATGGTTATTCTATTGGAAAAGAACGAGTTTTGGACAACTACCTTTCATTCTTGCCAAACTCTTTGCAGACCCCCGTGCAAGCTTTAGAAGAAGATTTTGGATGTTTTCTTTCCTGGCAGAGTTTCTCCTTGCAAGATATGGTGGAAAAGCTTTTTGCTGAGTGTAGAGCGGCAAGACACGCAGAAGACGCAGATACGCAGCTCTCCGAAGCTAAGTGCCGGTCCCGGGCTTCTTTCGGCACAAACCGCTCTCAGGAGCTCCCTGCGCTCGCCACAATGCTCTGTGTGCGAAGAAGCCGCTTCTTCGCCTCCGGGAGAATCGGCGAGCGGCAGCTTCCCAAAGGCGAAGATGCAAGCTGCAGCACACAGGCACAGTGTGGGCAGCCTTCAGACTTAGAGAAAACAGTACTTTACCACTCTCCTGCCTTATCCATGGTTATTCTATTGGAAAAGAACGAGTTTTGGACAACTACCTTTCATTCTTGCCAAACTCTTTGCAGACCCCCGTGCAAGCTTTAGAACAAGATTTTGGATGTTTTCTTTCCTGGCAGAGTTTCTCCTTGCAAGATATGGTGGAAAAGCTTTTGGCTGAGTGTAGAGCGGCAAGACACGCAGAAGACGCAGATACGCAGCTCTCCGAAGCTAAGTGCCGGTCCCGGGCTTCTTTCGGCACAAACCGCTCTCAGGAGCTCCCTGCGCTCGCCACAATGCTCTGTGTGCGAAGAAGCCGCTTCTTCGCCTCCGGGAGAATCGGCGAGCGGCAGCTTCCCAAAGGCGAAGATGCAAGCTGCAGCACACAGGCACAGTGTGGGCAGCCTTCAGACTTAGAGAAAACAGTACTTTACCACTCTCCTGCCTTATCCATGGTTATTCTATTGGAAAAGAACGAGTTTTGGACAACTACCTTTCATTCTTGCCAAACTCTTTGCAGACCCCCGTGCAAGCTTTAGAACAAGATTTTGGATGTTTTCTTTCCTGGCAGAGTTTCTCCTTGCAAGATATGGTGGAAAAGCTTTTGGCTGAGTGTAGAGCGGCAAGACACGCAGAAGACGCAGATACGCAGCTCTCCGAAGCTAAGTGCCGGTCCCGGGCTTCTTTCGGCACAAACCGCTCTCAGGAGCTCCCTGCGCTCGCCACAATGCTCTGTGTGCGAAGAAGCCGCTTCTTCGCCTGCGGGAGAATCGGCGAGCGGCAGCTTCCCAAAGGCGAAGATGCAAGCTGCAGCACACAGGCACAATGTGGGCAGCCTTCAGACTTAGAGAAAACAGTACTTTACCACTCTCCTGCCTTATCCATGGTTATTATATTGGAAAAGAACGAGTTTTGGACAACTACCTTTCATTCTTGCCAAACTCTTTGCAGACCTGCGTGCAAGCTTTAGAACAAGATTTTGGATGTTTTCTTCCCTGGCAGAGTTTCTCCTTGCAAGATATGGTGAAAAAGCTTTTGGCTGAGTGTTGAGCGGCAAGACACGCAGAAGACGCAGATACGCAGCTCTCCGAAGCTAAGTGCCGGTCCCGGGCTTCTTTCGGCACAAACCGCTCTCAGGAGCTCCCTGCGCTCGCCACAATGCTCTGTGTGCGAAGAAGCCGCTTCTTCGCCTCCGGGAGAATCGGCGAGCGGCAGCTTCCCAAAGGCGAAGATGCAAGCTGCAGCACACAGGCACAGTGTGGGCAGCATTCAGACTTAGAGAAAACAGTACTTTACCACTCTCCTGCCTTATCCATGGTTATTCTATTGGAAAAGAACGAGTTTTGGACAACTACCTTTCATTCTTGCCAAACTCTTTGCAGACCCCCGTGCAAGCTTTAGAACAAGATTTTGGATGTTTTCTTTCCTTGCAGAGTTTCTTCTTGCAAGATATGGTGGAAAAGCTTTTTGCTGAGTGTAGAGCGGCAAGACACGCAGAAGACGCAGATACGCAGCTCTCCGAAGCTAAGTGCCGGTCCCGGGCTTCTTTCGGCACAAACCGCTCTCAGGAGCTCCCCGCGCTCGCCACAATGCTCTGTGTGCGAAGAAGCCGCTTCTTCGCCTCCGGGAGAATCGGCGAGCGGCAGCTTGCCAAAGGCGAAGATGCAAGCTGCAGCACACAGGCACAGTGTGGGCAGCATTCAGACTTAGAGAAAACAGTACTTTACCACTCTCCTGCCTTATCCATGGTTATTCTATTGGAAAAGAACGAGTTTTGGACAACTACCTTTCATTCTTGCCAAACTCTTTGCAGACCCCCGTGCAAGCTTTAGAACAAGATTTTGGATGTTTTCTTTCCTGGCAGAGTTTCTCCTTGCAAGATATGGTGGAAAAGCTTTTTGCTGAGTGTAGAGCGGCAAGACACGCAGAAGACGCGGATACGCAGCTCTCCGAAGCTAAGTGCCGGTCCCGGGCTTCTTTCGGCACAAACCGCTCTCAGGAGCTCCCTGCGCTCGCCACAATGCTCTGTGTGCGAAGAAGCCGCTTCTTCGCCTGCGGGAGAATCGGCGAGCGGCAGCTTCCCAAAGGCGAAGATGCAAGCTGCAGCACACAGGCACAGTGTGGGCAGCCTTCAGACTTAGAGAAAACAGTACTTTACCACTCTCCTGCCTTTTCCATGGTTATTCTATTGGAAAAGAACGAGTTTTGGACAACTACCTTTCATTCTTGCCAAACTCTTTGCAGACCTCCGTGCAAGCTTTAGAACAAGATTTTGGATGTTTTCTTTCCTGGCAGAGTTTCTCCTTGCAAGATATGGTGGAAAAGCTTTTGGCTGAGTGTAGAGCGGCAAGACACGCAGAAGACGCAGATACGCAGCTCTCCGAAGCTAAGTGCCGGTCCCGGGCTTCTTTCGGCACAAACCGCTCTCAGGAGCTCCCTGCGCTCGCCACAATGCTCTGTGTGCGAAGAAGCCGCTTCTTCGCCTGCGGGAGAATCGGCGAGCGGCAGCTTCCCAAAGGCGAAGATGCAAGCTGCAGCACACAGGCACAATGTGGGCAGCCTTCAGACTTAGAGAAAACAGTACTTTACCACTCTCCTGCCTTTTCCATGGTTATTCTATTGGAAAAGAACGAGTTTTGGACAACTACCTTTCATTCTTGCCAAACTCTTTGCAGACCTGCGTGCAAGCTTTAGAACAAGATTTTGGATGTTTTCTTCCCTGGCAGAGTTTCTCCTTGCAAGATATGGTGAAAAAGCTTTTGGCTGAGTGTTGAGCGGCAAGACACGCAGAAGACACAGATACGCAGCTCTCCGAAGCTAAGTGCCGGTCCTGGGCTTCTTTCGGCACAAACCGCTCTCAGGAGCTCCCTGCGCTCGCCACAATGCTCTGTGTGTGAAGAAGCCGCTTCTTCGCCTCCGGGAGAATCGGCGAGCGGCAGCTTCCCAAAGGCGAAGATGCAAGCTGCAGCACACAGGCACAGTGTGGGCAGCCTTCAGACTTAGAGAAAACAGTACTTTACCACTCTCCTGCCTTATCCATGGTTATTCTATTGGAAAAGAACGAGTTTTGGACAACTACCTTTCATTCTTGCCAAACTCTTTGCAGACCTCCGTGCAAGCTTTAGAACAAGATTTTGGATGTTTTCTTTCCTGGCAGAGTTTCTCCTTGCAAGATATGGTGGAAAAGCTTTTGGCTGAGTGTAGAGCGGCAAGACACGCAGAAGACGCAGATACGCAGCTCTCCGAAGCTAAGTGCCGGTCCCGGGCTTCTTTCGGCACAAACCGCTCTCAGGAGCTCCCTGCGCTCGCCACAATGCTCTGTGTGCGAAGAAGCCGCTTCTTCGCCTGCGGGAGAATCGGCGAGCGGCAGCTTCCCAAAGGCGAAGATGCAAGCTGCAGCACACAGGCACAATGTGGGCAGCCTTCAGACTTAGAGAAAACAGTACTTTACCACTCTCCTGCCTTATCCATGGTTATTATATTGGAAAAGAACGAGTTTTGGACAACTACCTTTCATTCTTGCCAAACTCTTTGCAGACCCGCGTGCAAGCTTTAGAACAAGATTTTGGATGTTTTCTTCCCTGGCAGAGTTTCTCCTTGCAAGATATGGTGAAAAAGCTTTTGGCTGAGTGTTGAGCGGCAAGACACGCAGAAGACGCAGATACGCAGCTCTCCGAAGCTAAGTGCCGGTCCCGGGCTTCTTTCGGCACAAACCGCTCTCAGGAGCTCCCTGCGCTCGCCACAATGCTCTGTGTGCGAAGAAGCCGCTTCTTCGCCTCCGGGAGAATCGGCGAGCGGCAGCTTCCCAAAGGCGAAGATGCAAGCTGCAGCACACAGGCACAGTGTGGGCAGCATTCAGACTTAGAGAAAACAGTACTTTACCACTCTCCTGCCTTATCCATGGTTATTCTATTGGAAAAGAACGAGTTTTGGACAACTACCTTTCATTCTTGCCAAACTCTTTGCAGACCCCCGTGCAAGCTTTAGAACAAGATTTTGGATGTTTTCTTTCCTGGCAGAGTTTCTTCTTGCAAGATATGGTGGAAAAGCTTTTTGCTGAGTGTAGAGCGGCAAGACACGCAGAAGACGCAGATACGCAGCTCTCCGAAGCTAAGTGCCGGTCCCGGGCTTCTTTCGGCACAAACCGCTCTCAGGAGCTCCCCGCGCTCGCCACAATGCTCTGTGTGCGAAGAAGCCGCTTCTTCGCCTGCGGGAGAATCGGCGAGCGGCAGCTTCCCAAAGGCGAAGATGCAAGCTGCAGCACACAGGCACAGTGTGGGCAGCCTTCAGACTTAGAGAAAACAGTACTTTACCACTCTCCTGCCTTTTCCATGGTTATTCTATTGGAAAAGAACGAGTTTTGGACAACTACCTTTCATTCTTGCCAAACTCTTTGCAGACCCCCGTGCAAGCTTTAGAAGAAGATTTTGGATGTTTTCTTTCCTGGCAGAGTTTCTCCTTGCAAGATATGGTGGAAAAGCTTTTTGCTGAGTGTAGAGCGGCAAGACACGCAGAAGACGCAGATACGCAGCTCTCCGAAGCTAAGTGCCGGTCCCGGGCTTCTTTCGGCACAAACCGCTCTCAGGAGCTCCCTGCGCTCGCCACAATGCTCTGTGTGCGAAGAAGCCGCTTCTTCGCCTGCGGGAGAATCGGCGAGCGGCAGCTTCCCAAAGGCGAAGATGCAAGCTGCAGCACACAGGCACAGTGTGGGCAGACTTCAGACTTAGAGAAAACAGTACTTTACCACTCTCCTGCCTTTTCCATGGTTATTCTATTGGAAAAGAACGAGTTTTGGACAACTACCTTTCATTCTTGCCAAACTCTTTGCAGACCTCCGTGCAAGCTTTAGAACAAGATTTTGGATGTTTTCTTTCCTGGCAGAGTTTCTTCTTGCAAGATATGGTGGAAAAGCTTTTTGCTGAGTGTAGAGCGGCAAGACACGCAGAAGACGCAGATACGCAGCTCTCCGAAGCTAAGTGCCGGTCCCGGGCTTCTTTCGGCACAAACCGCTCTCAGGAGCTCCCCGCGCTCGCCACAATGCTCTGTGTGCGAAGAAGCCGCTTCTTCGCCTGCGGGAGAATCGGCGAGCGGCAGCTTCCCAAAGGCGAAGATGCAAGCTGCAGCACACAGGCACAGTGTGGGCAGCCTTCAGACTTAGAGAAAACAGTACTTTACCACTCTCCTGCCTTTTCCATGGTTATTCTATTGGAAAAGAACGAGTTTTGGACAACTACCTTTCATTCTTGCCAAACTCTTTGCAGACCCCCGTGCAAGCTTTAGAACAAGATTTTGGATGTTTTCTTTCCTGGCAGAGTTTCTCCTTGCAAGATATGGTGGAAAAGCTTTTTGCTGAGTGTAGAGCGGCAAGACAGGCAGAAGACGCAGATACGCAGCTCTCCGAAGCTAAGTGCCGGTCCCCGGGCTTCTTTCGGCACAAACCGCTCTCAGGAGCTCCCTGCGCTCGCCACAATGCTCTGTGTGCGAAGAAGCCGCTTCTTCGCCTGCGGGAGAATCGGCGAGCGGCAGCTTCCCAAAGGCGAAGATGCAAGCTGCAGCACACAGGCACAGTGTGGGCAGCCTTCAGACTTAGAGAAAACAGTACTTTACCACTCTCCTGCCTTATCCATGGTTATTCTATTGGAAAAGAACGAGTTTTGGACAACTACCTTTCATTCTTGCCAAACTCTTTGCAGACCCCCGTGCAAGCTTTAGAAGAAGATTTTGGATGTTTTCTTTCCTGGCAGAGTTTCTCCTTGCAAGATATGGTGGAAAAGCTTTTGGCTGAGTGTAGAGCGGCAAGACACGCAGAAGACGCAGATACGCAGCTCTCCGAAGCTAAGTGCCGGTCCCGGGCTTCTTTCGGCACAAACCGCTCTCAGGAGCTCCCTGCGCTCGCCACAATGCTCTGTGTGCGAAGAAGCCGCTTCTTCGCCTGCGGGAGAATCGGCGAGCGGCAGCTTCCCAAAGGCGAAGATGCAAGCTGCAGCACACAGGCACAATGTGGGCAGCCTTCAGACTTAGAGAAAACAGTACTTTACCACTCTCCTGCCTTATCCATGGTTATTATATTGGAAAAGAACGAGTTTTGGACAACTACCTTTCATTCTTGCCAAACTCTTTGCAGACCTGCGTGCAAGCTTTAGAACAAGATTTTGGATGTTTTCTTCCCTGGCAGAGTTTCTCCTTGCAAGATATGGTGAAAAAGCTTTTGGCTGAGTGTTGAGCGGCAAGACACGCAGAAGACGCAGATACGCAGCTCTCCGAAGCTAAGTGCCGGTCCCGGGCTTCTTTCGGCACAAACCGCTCTCAGGAGCTCCCTGCGCTCGCCACAATGCTCTGTGTGCGAAGAAGCCGCTTCTTCGCCTCCGGGAGAATCGGCGAGCGGCAGCTTCCCAAAGGCGAAGATGCAAGCTGCAGCACACAGGCACAGTGTGGGCAGCATTCAGACTTAGAGAAAACAGTACTTTACCACTCTCCTGCCTTATCCATGGTTATTCTATTGGAAAAGAACGAGTTTTGGACAACTACCTTTCATTCTTGCCAAACTCTTTGCAGACCTGCGTGCAAGCTTTAGAACAAGATTTTGGATGTTTTCTTTCCTGGCAGAGTTTCTTCTTGCAAGATATGGTGGAAAAGCTTTTTGCTGAGTGTAGAGCGGCAAGACACGCAGAAGACGCAGATACGCAGCTCTCCGAAGCTAAGTGCCGGTCCCGGGCTTCTTTCGGCACAAACCGCTCTCAGGAGCTCCCCGCGCTCGCCACAATGCTCTGTGTGCGAAGAAGCCGCTTCTTCGCCTGCGGGAGAATCGGCGAGCGGCAGCTTCCCAAAGGCGAAGATGCAAGCTGCAGCACACAGGCACAGTGTGGGCAGCCTTCAGACTTAGAGAAAACAGTACTTTACCACTCTCCTGCCTTTTCCATGGTTATTCTATTGGAAAAGAACGAGTTTTGGACAACTACCTTTCATTCTTGCCAAACTCTTTGCAGACCCCCGTGCAAGCTTTAGAAGAAGATTTTGGATGTTTTCTTTCCTGGCAGAGTTTCTCCTTGCAAGATATGGTGGAAAAGCTTTTTGCTGAGTGTAGAGCGGCAAGACACGCAGAAGACGCAGATACGCAGCTCTCCGAAGCTAAGTGCCGGTCCCGGGCTTCTTTCGGCACAAACCGCTCTCAGGAGCTCCCTGCGCTCGCCACAATGCTCTGTGTGCGAAGAAGCCGCTTCTTCGCCTCCGGGAGAATCGGCGAGCGGCAGCTTCCCAAAGGCGAAGATGCAAGCTGCAGCACACAGGCACAGTGTGGGCAGCCTTCAGACTTAGAGAAAACAGTACTTTACCACTCTCCTGCCTTATCCATGGTTATTCTATTGGAAAAGAACGAGTTTTGGACAACTACCTTTCATTCTTGCCAAACTCTTTGCAGACCCCCGTGCAAGCTTTAGAACAAGATTTTGGATGTTTTCTTTCCTGGCAGAGTTTCTCCTTGCAAGATATGGTGGAAAAGCTTTTGGCTGAGTGTAGAGCGGCAAGACACGCAGAAGACGCAGATACGCAGCTCTCCGAAGCTAAGTGCCGGTCCGGGCTTCTTTCGGCACAAACCGCTCTCAGGAGCTCCCTGCGCTCGCCACAATGCTCTGTGTGCGAAGAAGCCGCTTCTTCGCCTCCGGGAGAATCGGCGAGCGGCAGCTTCCCAAAGGCGAAGATGCAAGCTGCAGCACACAGGCACAGTGTGGGCAGCCTTCAGACTTAGAGAAAACAGTACTTTACCACTCTCCTGCCTTATCCATGGTTATTCTATTGGAAAAGAACGAGTTTTGGACAACTACCTTTCATTCTTGCCAAACTCTTTGCAGACCCCCGTGCAAGCTTTAGAACAAGATTTTGGATGTTTTCTTTCCTGGCAGAGTTTCTCCTTGCAAGATATGGTGGAAAAGCTTTTGGCTGAGTGTAGAGCGGCAAGACACGCAGAAGACGCAGATACGCAGCTCTCCGAAGCTAAGTGCCGGTCCCGGGCTTCTTTCGGCACAAACCGCTCTCAGGAGCTCCCTGCGCTCGCCACAATGCTCTGTGTGCGAAGAAGCCGCTTCTTCGCCTGTGGGAGAATCGGCGAGCGGCAGCTTCCCAAAGGCGAAGATGCAAGCTGCAGCACACAGGCACAATGTGGGCAGCCTTCAGACTTAGAGAAAACAGTACTTTACCACTCTCCTGCCTTATCCATGGTTATTATATTGGAAAAGAACGAGTTTTGGACAACTACCTTTCATTCTTGCCAAACTCTTTGCAGACCTGCGTGCAAGCTTTAGAACAAGATTTTGGATGTTTTCTTCCCTGGCAGAGTTTCTCCTTGCAAGATATGGTGAAAAAGCTTTTGGCTGAGTGTTGAGCGGCAAGACACGCAGAAGACGCAGATACGCAGCTCTCCGAAGCTAAGTGCCGGTCCCGGGCTTCTTTCGGCACAAACCGCTCTCAGGAGCTCCCTGCGCTCGCCACAATGCTCTGTGTGCGAAGAAGCCGCTTCTTCGCCTCCGGGAGAATCGGCGAGCGGCAGCTTCCCAAAGGCGAAGATGCAAGCTGCAGCACACAGGCACAGTGTGGGCAGCATTCAGACTTAGAGAAAACAGTACTTTACCACTCTCCTGCCTTATCCATGGTTATTCTATTGGAAAAGAACGAGTTTTGGACAACTACCTTTCATTCTTGCCAAACTCTTTGCAGACCCCCGTGCAAGCTTTAGAACAAGATTTTGGATGTTTTCTTTCCTTGCAGAGTTTCTTCTTGCAAGATATGGTGGAAAAGCTTTTGGCTGAGTGTAGAGCGGCAAGACACGCAGAAGACGCAGATACGCAGCTCTCCGAAGCTAAGTGCCGGTCCCGGGCTTCTTTCGGCACAAACCGCTCTCAGGAGCTCCCCGCGCTCGCCACAATGCTCTGTGTGCGAAGAAGCCGCTTCTTCGCCTCCGGGAGAATCGGCGAGCGGCAGCTTGCCAAAGGCGAAGATGCAAGCTGCAGCACACAGGCACAGTGTGGGCAGCATTCAGACTTAGAGAAAACAGTACTTTACCACTCTCCTGCCTTATCCATGGTTATTCTATTGGAAAAGAACGAGTTTTGGACAACTACCTTTCATTCTTGCCAAACTCTTTGCAGACCCCCGTGCAAGCTTTAGAACAAGATTTTGGATGTTTTCTTTCCTGGCAGAGTTTCTCCTTGCAAGATATGGTGGAAAAGCTTTTTGCTGAGTGTAGAGCGGCAAGACACGCAGAAGACGCGGATACGCAGCTCTCCGAAGCTAAGTGCCGGTCCCGGGCTTCTTTCGGCACAAACCGCTCTCAGGAGCTCCCTGCGCTCGCCACAATGCTCTGTGTGCGAAGAAGCCGCTTCTTCGCCTGCGGGAGAATCGGCGAGCGGCAGCTTCCCAAAGGCGAAGATGCAAGCTGCAGCACACAGGCACAGTGTGGGCAGCCTTCAGGCTTAGAGAAAACAGTACTTTACCACTCTCCTGCCTTTTCCATGGTTATTCTATTGGAAAAGAACGAGTTTTGGACAACTACCTTTCATTCTTGCCAAACTCTTTGCAGACCTCCGTGCAAGCTTTAGAACAAGATTTTGGATGTTTTCTTTCCTGGCAGAGTTTCTCCTTGCAAGATATGGTGGAAAAGCTTTTGGCTGAGTGTAGAGCGGCAAGACACGCAGAAGACGCAGATACGCAGCTCTCCGAAGCTAAGTGCCGGTCCCGGGCTTCTTTCGGCACAAACCGCTCTCAGGAGCTCCCTGCGCTCGCCACAATGCTCTGTGTGCGAAGAAGCCGCTTCTTCGCCTGCGGGAGAATCGGCGAGCGGCAGCTTCCCAAAGGCGAAGATGCAAGCTGCAGCACACAGGCACAATGTGGGCAGCCTTCAGACTTAGAGAAAACAGTACTTTACCACTCTCCTGCCTTTTCCATGGTTATTCTATTGGAAAAGAACGAGTTTTGGACAACTACCTTTCATTCTTGCCAAACTCTTTGCAGACCTGCGTGCAAGCTTTAGAACAAGATTTTGGATGTTTTCTTCCCTGGCAGAGTTTCTCCTTGCAAGATATGGTGAAAAAGCTTTTGGCTGAGTGTTGAGCGGCAAGACACGCAGAAGACACAGATACGCAGCTCTCCGAAGCTAAGTGCCGGTCCTGGGCTTCTTTCGGCACAAACCGCTCTCAGGAGCTCCCTGCGCTCGCCACAATGCTCTGTGTGTGAAGAAGCCGCTTCTTCGCCTCCGGGAGAATCGGCGAGCGGCAGCTTCCCAAAGGCGAAGATGCAAGCTGCAGCACACAGGCACAGTGTGGGCAGCCTTCAGACTTCGAGAAAACAGTACTTTACCACTCTCCTGCCTTATCCATGGTTATTCTATTGGAAAAGAACGAGTTTTGGACAACTACCTTTCATTCTTGCCAAACTCTTTGCAGACCTCCGTGCAAGCTTTAGAACAAGATTTTGGATGTTTTCTTTCCTGGCAGAGTTTCTCCTTGCAAGATATGGTGGAAAAGCTTTTGGCTGAGTGTAGAGCGGCAAGACACGCAGAAGACGCAGATACGCAGCTCTCCGAAGCTAAGTGCCGGTCCCGGGCTTCTTTCGGCACAAACCGCTCTCAGGAGCTCCCTGCGCTCGCCACAATGCTCTGTGTGCGAAGAAGCCGCTTCTTCGCCTGCGGGAGAATCGGCGAGCGGCAGCTTCCCAAAGGCGAAGATGCAAGCTGCAGCACACAGGCACAGTGTGGGCAGCATTCAGACTTAGAGAAAACAGTACTTTACCACTCTCCTGCCTTTTCCATGGTTATTCTATTGGAAAAGAACGAGTTTTGGACAACTACCTTTCATTCTTGCCAAACTCTTTGCAGACCCCCGTGCAAGCTTTAGAACAAGATTTTGGATGTTTTCTTTCCTGGCAGAGTTTCTCCTTGCAAGATATGGTGGAAAAGCTTTTTGCTGAGTGTAGAGCGGCAAGACACGCAGAAGACGCAGATACGCAGCTCTCCGAAGCTAAGTGCCGGTCCCGGGCTTCTTTCGGCACAAACCGCTCTCAGGAGCTCCCTGCGCTCGCCACAATGCTCTGTGTGCGAAGAAGCCGCTTCTTCGCCTCCGGGAGAATCGGCGAGCGGCAGCTTCCCAAAGGCGAAGATGCAAGCTGCAGCACACAGGCACAGTGTGGGCAGCCTTCAGACTTAGAGAAAACAGTACTTTACCACTCTCCTGCCTTTTCCATGGTTATTCTATTGGAAAAGAACGAGTTTTGGACAACTACCTTTCATTCTTGCCAAACTCTTTGCAGACCTCCGTGCAAGCTTTAGAACAAGATTTTGGATGTTTTCTTTCCTGGCAGAGTTTCTCCTTGCAAGATATGGTGGAAAAGCTTTTTGCTGAGTGTAGAGCGGCAAGACACGCAGAAGACGCAGATACGCAGCTCTCCGAAGCTAAGTGCCGGTCCCGGGCTTCTTTCGGCACAAACCGCTCTCAGGAGCTCCCTGCGCTCGCCACAATGCTCTGTGTGCGAAGAAGCCGCTTCTTCGCCTGCGGGAGAATCGGCGAGCGGCAGCTTCCCAAAGGCGAAGATGCAAGCTGCAGCACACAGGCACAGTGTGGGCAGCCTTCAGACTTAGAGAAAACAGTACTTTACCACTCTCCTGCCTTTTCCATGGTTATTCTATTGGAAAAGAACGAGTTTTGGACAACTACCTTTCATTCTTGCCAAACTCTTTGCAGACCTCCGTGCAAGCTTTAGAACAAGATTTTGGATGTTTTCTTTCCTGGCAGAGTTTCTCCTTGCAAGATATGGTGGAAAAGCTTTTGGCTGAGTGTAGAGCGGCAAGACACGCAGAAGACGCAGATACGCAGCTCTCCGAAGCTAAGTGCCGGTCCCGGGCTTCTTTCGGCACAAACCGCTCTCAGGAGCTCCCTGCGCTCGCCACAATGCTCTGTGTGCGAAGAAGCCGCTTCTTCGCCTGCGGGAGAATCGGCGAGCGGCAGCTTCCCAAAGGCGAAGATGCAAGCTGCAGCACGCAGGCACAGTGTGGGCAGCCTTCAGACTTAGAGAAAACAGTACTTTACCACTCTCCTGCCTTTTCCATGGTTATTCTATTGGAAAAGAACGAGTTTTGGACAACTACCTTTCATTCTTGCCAAACTCTTTGCAGACCCCCGTGCAAGCTTTAGAACAAGATTTTGGATGTTTTCTTTCCTGGCAGAGTTTCTCCTTGCAAGATATGGTGGAAAAGCTTTTGGCTGAGTGTAGAGCGGCAAGACACGCAGAAGACGCAGATACGCAGCTCTCCGAAGCTAAGTGCCGGTCCCGGGGTTCTTTCGGCACAAACCGCTCTCAGGAGCTCCCTGCGCTCGCCACAATGCTCTGTGTGCGAAGAAGCCGCTTCTTCGCCTCCGGGAGAATCGGCGAGCGGCAGCTTCCCAAAGGCGAAGATGCAAGCTGCAGCACGCAGGCACAGTGTGGGCAGCCTTCAGACTTAGAGAAAACAGTACTTTACCACTCTCCTGCCTTTTCCATGGTTATTCTATTGGAAAAGAACGAGTTTTGGACAACTACCTTTCATTCTTGCCAAACTCTTTGCAGACCTGCGTGCAAGCTTTAGAACAAGATTTTGGATGTTTTCTTTCCTGGCAGAGTTTCTCCTTGCAAGATATGGTGGAAAAGCTTTTGGCTGAGTGTAGAGCGGCAAGACACGCAGAAGACGCAGATACGCAGCTCTCCGAAGCTAAGTGCCGGTCCCGGGCTTCTTTCGGCACAAACCGCTCTCAGGAGCTCCCTGCGCTCGCCACAATGCTCTGTGTGCGAAGAAGCCGCTTCTTCGCCTGCGGGAGAATCGGCGAGCGGCAGCTTCCCAAAGGCGAAGATGCAAGCTGCAGCACACAGGCACAGTGTGGGCAGCCTTCAGACTTAGAGAAAACAGTACTTTACCACTCTCCTGCCTTTTCCATGGTTATTCTATTGGAAAAGAACGAGTTTTGGACAACTACCTTTCATTCTTGCCAAACTCTTTGCAGACCTCCGTGCAAGCTTTAGAACAAGATTTTGGATGTTTTCTTTCCTGGCAGAGTTTCTCCTTGCAAGATATGGTGGAAAAGCTTTTGGCTGAGTGTAGAGCGGCAAGACACGCAGAAGACGCAGATACGCAGCTCTCCGAAGCTAAGTGCCGGTCCCGGGCTTCTTTCGGCACAAACCGCTCTCAGGAGCTCCCTGCGCTCGCCACAATGCTCTGTGTGCGAAGAAGCCGCTTCTTCGCCTCCGGGAGAATCGGCGAGCGGCAGCTTCCCAAAGGCGAAGATGCAAGCTGCAGCACACAGGCACAGTGTGGGCAGCATTCAGACTTAGAGAAAACAGTACTTTACCACTCTCCTGCCTTTTCCATGGTTATTCTATTGGAAAAGAACGAGTTTTGGACAACTACCTTTCATTCTTGCCAAACTCTTTGCAGACCCCCGTGCAAGCTTTAGAACAAGATTTTGGATGTTTTCTTTCCTGGCAGAGTTTCTCCTTGCAAGATATGGTGGAAAAGCTTTTGGCTGAGTGTAGAGCGGCAAGACACGCAGAAGACGCAGATACGCAGCTCTCCGAAGCTAAGTGCCGGTCCCGGGCTTCTTTCGGCACAAACCGCTCTCAGGAGCTCCCTGCGCTCGCCACAATGCTCTGTGTGCGAAGAAGCCGCTTCTTCGCCTGCGGGAGAATCGGCGAGCGGCAGCTTCCCAAAGGCGAAGATGCAAGCTGCAGCACACAGGCACAGTGTGGGCAGCCTTCAGACTTAGAGAAAACAGTACTTTACCACTCTCCTGCCTTTTCCATGGTTATTCTATTGGAAAAGAACGAGTTTTGGACAACTACCTTTCATTCTTGCCAAACTCTTTGCAGACCCCCGTGCAAGCTTTAGAACAAGATTTTGGATGTTTTCTTTCCTGGCAGAGTTTCTCCTTGCAAGATATGGTGGAAAAGCTTTTGGCTGAGTGTAGAGCGGCAAGACACGCAGAAGACGCGGATACGCAGCTCTCCGAAGCTAAGTGCCGGTCCCGGGCTTCTTTCGGCACAAACCGCTCTCAGGAGCTCCCTGCGCTCGCCACAATGCTCTGTGTGCGAAGAAGCCGCTTCTTCGCCTCCGGGAGAATCGGTGAGCGGCAGCTTCCCAAAGGCGAAGATGCAAGCTGCAGCACACAGGCACAGTGTGGGCAGCATTCAGACTTAGAGAAAACAGTACTTTACCACTCTCCTGCCTTTTCCATGGTTATTCTATTGGAAAAGAACGAGTTTTGGACAACTACCTTTCATTCTTGCCAAACTCTTTGCAGACCCCCGTGCAAGCTTTAGAACAAGATTTTGGATGTTTTCTTTCCTGGCAGAGTTTCTCCTTGCAAGATATGGTGGAAAAGCTTTTGGCTGAGTGTAGAGCGGCAAGACACGCAGAAGACGCAGATACGCAGCTCTCCGAAGCTAAGTGCCGGTCCCGGGCTTCTTTCGGCACAAACCGCTCTCAGGAGCTCCCTGAGCTCGCCACAATGCTCTGTGTGCGAAGAAGCCGCTTCTTCGCCTGCGGGAGAATCGGCGAGCGGCAGCTTCCCAAAGGCGAAGATGCAAGCTGCAGCACGCAGGCACAGTGTGGGCAGCCTTCAGACTTAGAGAAAACAGTACTTTACCACTCTCCTGCCTTATCCATGGTTATTCTATTGGAAAAGAACGAGTTTTGGACAACTACCTTTCATTCTTGCCAAACTCTTTGCAGACCCCCGTGCAAGCTTTAGAACAAGATTTTGGATGTTTTCTTCCCTGGCAGAGTTTCTCCTTGCAAGATATGGTGAAAAAGCTTTTGGCTGAGTGTTGAGCGGCAAGACACGCAGAAGACGCAGATACGCAGCTCTCCGAAGCTAAGTGCCGGTCCCGGGCTTCTTTCGGCACAAACCGCTCTCAGGAGCTCCCTGCGCTCGCCACAATGCTCTGTGTGCGAAGAAGCCGCTTCTTCGCCTCCGGGAGAATCGGCGAGCGGCAGCTTCCCAAAGGCGAAGATGCAAGCTGCAGCACACAGGCACAGTGTGGGCAGC